>NW_011500240.1:89827-184495 GCF_000495115.2 Populus euphratica
CCTGTATTTAAAATGAATATTTACCACAAATTAAAGGTATCTTATATTATTAGATATATTATTATAAAACATGCTTTAGTTAAGGAGTTATTGATACTTCAAGTGCAAAATGATGTTATAAAACCTTGATAAAAATGCACTTTTAAGGAAAGCCGTAAAAAACTTAAATTAGATTTGAGCCTTCATTTGTGAATCATTGTGTCTTTTGGTTTTATTATTGTGTTTTGTTGTTTCTTATATTTGTTTTAGTGTGTTTCAGGTTTGCTAGTGTTCGTTATTTCAGGTGATATCTTCTATACTCTATCTTTCTACCTTAGAACATTGAGGACAATGTCTTGTTTTGGTTGGGGGGAGAGGGTAGTAGTTGATAAAAAAAAAAAGTTTACTATTTCATAAAGCATGTGCAAAATTGTTGTTACGATGATGGTAGAGTAAAAGATATCTTTTTATGACTTTTGAGACGCATCTTAGTAACTGTTCTTAATAAGGTCTATCATAATACTTTTTGAAATATTCAGGTTTACAAACTCTCGCATTGTTATCACTTAATTCTGCTCATATACTTATTTAACATGTATTCTTAAACCTTAATTTACACACACACACTTTAAGATATGCCTATAGGTTGCATATTGGATTATTACATTATTTATATTCTTTTGTTAAAGGTAACAACTAAGGGAAAGGGATAGTATATAATTAAAAAAAAATAAAAAGAAAAAGAAAAAAAAGAAAAAAAAAGAAAAACATTGATGATAATAAAAATGTAGATAAGTGTGGTTTCGTAGCCTCCCTAACCTAAGCAATTAAGCCCAAAGGGGTGTTTTAACACCTAATACCCTAAAGTCAACTAACTTGGGAGCTATTGGCCCAACGCTTGTTACATGGGTTGAGGAGAAAAGCTTAAGGGAATCAAACATTACACTATCTACATATCAGTATCTGCGATCCAAGTTACTAAGCTCGTAGGGGTGTTTCAACACCTAATGCCCTAAGACCAACTGGTCTGGGAGTCATTAGCCGAAAGCTCATTACATGAGTTAAAGATGCATGGTGTTTTAAGTTATATGTATATATAAAAAAAGAAAAAAAAAGACAAAAATAATAATCTCAATCTCAGGAAGTTAACTTTAAACATTAGAACAAAAATTTTGTTTTCTTCCAAGAAAAGCCCCATAATTATGTGTTGATAAATTGAGCACAAAAGAAAGGTTTATTAATATCTTGTTAAGAGGTATTGAGCATATATATAAATTTAATGAGAGTTTGTTTATCTGGATAGATTAATGGAAGTTAAATGATGAATACCTTGCTTTATGGAATTTGCAAATTGTTTTACTATTTTAACGCTTTGATTACTAGATACTAGTAATAAGCTGGTTGGGCGGTGTGATTAGTACTTAAAAGTGCATTTTTATCATGGTTTTATATCATCATTTTGCACTTGAAGTATCAATAACTCGTTAACTAAAACATGTTTTATAATAATATATCTAATAATATAAGATACCTTTAATTTGTGGTAAATATTTATTTTAAATGCAGGCCTATCACATAAATGAAAGGATTGATTGATGACTTTAAGAACTTAAATTGCAAGGACAAAGAGATGGTCAAACTTAGAAAAGAGATGTTGGTGCAATCCAAACCGGAACACTGTTCGGTAATTAGGTCATATTTAGAGTTATAGATCTCAGATTTAGGTCCACTTTATATGGATGGAAAGCTAAGACATAGGCCTACAACTTTCATGGAGCCCAAGATCTAAAAAGGTCATTTTCAAGTCCAAATTGTAGCAAGAACAAAGAAACCCGAATTTGTCTTTCAGCCCGAGCACTGTTCAGTATTTGGCCCATATCTGAAGTTCTAGAAGTCTAAATGAGCTGAATTGTTTACACAAGAAAACTGAGACAATTTTCTACAACTTTTATGTTTTCAAGTGGCTCCAATTTTGACGCTATCAATGAAGTTTTGGGCAGACATGAGAAGATAAGGATTGTCACCAAGTCAAGAGTTGGTCACCCACTCATCAATTAGCCATTAAATCAATAGTTCCCAATTTTGGCCTATAAAAGTAGGCATTTGCCATGCATTTAGGCATCTTGGTTTCCAGATCAAGATCATGCTCTTCCTTTCTCTCTTTGTATTTTTTGTAATGTTTATGCTTTGCTTTCATTAATATTAAGTTTATGCCTTTCATTTCCTTTCATTTCCTTAGTTAACTTTTATCTTATTTATGTTCTTATTTTTTTGAGTTATTTTTCTTTCTTTCATTATGTTTAGTTAAGTTTTTTATCTCAAGGTGAAAAGGTTACACTAATGGTATAAGAATAAGTATAGTGTAAACTTAATATGGACTTTAATGTTTGATACTAACATGTTTTGTATTTGTTATCTTGTTCACTCTTTAATACTTTGCTTGTCAAATGACTAACCTTGATTTATGTTGTATAACACTTGGTACAACAAATGCTTGGCACTTTCATAGCCCATGCTATATGGTATAACCGACACCTGAGCTATGAAAGGAACTTGATTTGTTGTTAACATAAGTTATAATCATGAATGCTTGACGAGATTTACAAGTATTAGCATTAATTGAATAAGATGACTAATGTAATCATGTTAACAATCTATAATCTGATTGGAACCTCCTTTGTGTGTGGTTTCCAATTGAAAAATAAGAGTTTATACTATACTTGTTTGACATACCATTAGTGGAACCTCTAACCTTGACATTTGTTATTATCATTGTTTAATCCTTACATTAATATTTCATCTCTAAGTTCTCATCTTCTTCTCTTTCTTTATTATTATTATTATTACTACTACTACTACTACTACTACTACTACTACTACTACTATTATTGTTGTTATTGCTGTTTTTGTTATTTATAATTTATACAATTAACCTCCTTATGGTTCGACCTCGGTCTTGTCAGGTTATTTATTACTTCGACACTCCTGCACTTGGGAGAAGACATCAATCTTTTAGTCGTGTCAGTTGGCCCTTTGGAAACTATTTAAAGCATGGGCTTATTCATGGAGGCATTCCTTAAAAGAAGGCAAGGTTGGACAGTTACTGGTTGAGTGTTCATTTATTTCACATATTTGACATGCAATGTTTTCAACAAATTTTCATTGACCACTCTTTTTCAATTCTAGTGCCTCGACTTTTCTAGCTAAAGATGCAAACTTAGCTTGGAGGTCATGATCTTCCCTAAGGTTGTACATACCTCCACTACATGTATGAGGTTGAGTTTTACTCGATGCCTCATAAGTACCTGCAGTGTCCCAATTGTGAGCATTTTCAGCTAACACTAAGTACTCCATTCCTTCATCAGGATCTTTATCTTCAAAAGTTTCATTGCACATCAATTCAACCATTTGCCTATCTCTAGGTGTTAAACCTTCATAGAAATGTGAAACCAATCTCCATGTTTCAAAACCATGATGAGGGCAAGTACTAAGCAAGTCTCGATACCTATCCCAACATTGGTAAAATGTTTCTCCTGGTTTTTGAGTGAAAGTAGTGATTTGTCTTTTGAAAGAGTTTGTTCTATGAGATGGGAAAAACTTCTTCAAAAACTGTTGTTACATTTCATCCCAAGCACGAATGGATCCTGGTCTCAAATTTTGTAGCCATGTTTTAGCTTTATCTTTTAATGAAAAAGGAAAAAAGCTTTAATTTGATGGTGTTCATGCTACAATTTAAATTATTATATGTGTTACAAACCTCCTCAAATTCCCTTAAATGCAAGTATGGATTTTCCAATTCTAAGCCATGAAAAGAAGGTAAAAGTTGAATAATGTTTGGCTTAAAATTAAAATGAGATGCATCGGGAGGAAAAACTATGCATGATGGTGCACTTGTTCTTATGGGATTCATGTGGTCTCTAAGTGTTCTAGCACGGTTATTCTCATTATTCTCATTATGAAGTGATTGATTATCTTCTTCGGCCATATTTTCTGAAAATGATGAGGATACCTTACAAAGTCTACCACTTGATGTACGTGACCACACTCTCATGCACGTGTAGGAATAGAATAAAAGGAAAAAGAAAACAAAAGAAGAAGAAACAAGAGAAAAGAAATAAAGTTATATACAAGAAAAGTGAAAAGAGAAAATAAAATAAATATTATAATTTATACAAAACATACCTCACCGGCAACGGCGCCAAAAACTTGACACGACCAAAAGATTATTGTCTTCTCCCAAGTGCAGGAGTGTCGAAGTAATAAATAACCCAGCAAGACTAGGGTCGACCCAGCAAGACTAGGGTCGAACCACAAGGAGGTTAGTTGTACAAATTATAAATAACAATAATACAACAACAATAATAATAGTAATAACAGCAATAATAGTAGTAGTAGTAGTAGTAGTAGTAGTAGTAATACTAATAATAATAATAAAGAAAAAGAAGAAGATTATGACGATGATGAGAACTTTGAGATGGAATATTAACGTAAAGATTTAACAACGATAACAATAAATGTCAAGGTTAGAGGATCCACTAATGGTATGCCAAACAAGTATAGTATAAACTCTTATTAGTCAATTGGAAACCACACATAAAGGAGGTCCCAATCTGATTATAGATTGTTAACATGATTACATTAGTCATCTTATTCAATTAATGCTAATACTTGTAAATCTCGTCAAGCATTCATGATTATAACTTACGTTAACAACAAATCAAGTTCCTTTCATAGCTCAGGTGTCGACTATACCATACAGTATGGGCTATGAAAGTGCCAAGCATTTGTTATACCAAATATTATACAATATAAATCAAGATTAGTCATTTAACAAGCAAAGTATTAAAGAGTGAACAAGATAAAAAATACAAAACATGTTAGTATCAAACATTAAAGTCCATATTGAGTTTACACTATACTTATTCTTACACCATTAGTGTAACCTTTTCACCTTGACACAATAAACTTAGCTAGACATAATGAAAGAAAGAAAAATAAATAAACAAAATAAGAACACAAATAAGATAAAAGTTAGCTAAGTAAAGGAAAAAAAAATGAAAGGCATAAACTTGATATTAATGAAAACAAAGCATAAACATTACAAAAAATATGAAGAGAGAAAGCAAGAGCATGATCTTGATCTGGAAACCAAGATGCCTAAATGCATGGCAAATACCTCCTTTTATAGGCCAAAATTGGGAACTATTGATTTGATGACTAAATGATGAGTGGGTGGCCAACTCTTGACTTGGTGACAATCCTTATCTTCTCTTATCTACCCAAAATGTCATTGATAACGTCCAAATTAGAGCCACTCAAAAACATAAAAGTTGCAGGCAATTGTCTCAGCTTTCTTGTGTAAAACATTCAGCTCATTTCGACTTCTAGAACTCCAGATATGGCCAAAATACTGAACAGTGCTCGGGCTAGAAGACAGATTCGGACTTCATTGTTATTGCTACAATTTAGACTTGAAAATGGCCTATTTAAATCTTAGGCTCCATATGAAAGTTGTAGGCCTATGTCTTACATTTCTATCCATATAAAGTAGACCTAAATCTGAGATCTACAACTTTAGATATGACCCAATTATCGAACAGTGTTTCGGTTTGGACTGCACCGACATCTCTTTTCTAAGTTTTGCCACCTCTTTGTCCATTCAATTTTAGTTATTAAATTCATCAATCAATCCTTTCATTTATGTGATAGGCCTGCATTTAAAATAAATATTTACCATAAATTAAAGGTATCTTATATTATTAGATATATTATTATAAAACATGTTTTAGTTAAGGAGTTATTGATACTTCAAGTGCAAAAATGATGATATAAAACCTTGATAAAAATGCACTTTTAAGTATTAATCAGCTAACAAGAGGAGGAAAATGGTTAGGTTTGAACCTGGTGATCTTGTTTGGATTCATCTTAGTAAGGGCGGATTTCCAAGCAAACGTAAGTCCAAGTTGATGCCAAGAGCTGATGGTCCATTTTGGATTATAGAGAAGGTGAATGGTAATGTGTAAAAGGTAGATTTTCCTAGTGATTACAACATATCAACTACTTTTAATGTGAAAGACTTGACTCCATACTTGGATGATGATGACGATTATGATTTGAGGACAAATCATTATCAACTCGGGTCTGGTGATGTACATCATGGGAATGATAATCCATCTTATAAAGCTAAATCTAATATGCAAGAGGATTCAGATGGTCCAATGATAAGAGCGAGAGCGAAACAACTACAAAAGGCCTTGACGAGTCAAATTAGAATGATTGAAGCTACGTCGAAGTTAAAAATTAGCAATCAGTTTCAAATTTGTTCTGGGGTGCTTATTTGCCTATAATTAGAACTTAAAGATGGGAAGAGCCCTTGATGGTTGTTTTGATGCTGGCTACTTGAATTTGGGTTGATAATGCAAATAAGTTAAGGAATTGATGTTGTTTACATCAGAACAGCAGATGAATTTGAACCTGAATTTGAAGCCATCCATTGCATATGAAAACACGACTAATCTAGGTGGATTTCAAGTTCAGAACGTGATCTTTCCAAATTGTCCAACCATGATTGCATTTGACTTTTGTGTAAGAAGTTATAGCCATTTTAAATTTGGTCTGTTTATGTTTCAATTAAAGTCAAAAAATGTGTGCTAGTTTAATTTGTCTAGTTACTTTATCAAAGTTCAATTTTTGGGCTTGATTTCTATCATGTTGAATTTTTCTAAGTATGGAGAGATGTTGCAATTATAAATATGGCATCAGAATATGTAATAAACAACTTTTGGCCAAGATTTGAACTTAATTCAGAGAATTAAGAGTTGTTCTTCCAAATTGATTTGTGAAGAACCCTACCTGACTTATCACTCTTTAATCACAGAGAGTGTGGCGTCAAAATCCTAAATTGATCTTTGTGGCGTCCAGATTGACTTATCAAAGTATCACTCTAGTCTATCCTCTATTTTATTTACCTTAAAATCACTATAATCCAGCCTAAACACCAAAAGAAAGACAACACAACCAGACCCATCCTTCATCTATTTTTGTCAGATTCATTGTTGCTGATTTTTGAATCATTCATGGCACATCAATTATCTTGTTCACTTTTAATACTTTGCTTGTTAAATGGTTAGTCTAGATTTGTGTTGTATAACACTTGGTACAATAAATACTTGGCACTTTCATAACCCAACCATATGGTATAATCGATACTTGTGCCATAAAAGGAATTTAACTTGTTGTTAACATAAGTTATAATCATAAATATCTGACAATATTTACAAGTATTAGCATTATTCGAATAAGATAACTAATGTAATCATGTTAACCATTTATAATCATATAGGAACCTCCTTTGTGTGTAGTTTTCAGTTAAGTAATAAAAAGAGTTTATACTATTCTTGATTGAAATACCATTAGTGGATCCTTTAACCTTGACATTTGTTTTTATTGCTTAATCTTCACATTCATCTTACATCTTAAAGTCCTCTTTAACTTATTGTTGTTGTTGTTATTGTTGTTGTTAATTATAATTTATATAGTTAATCTCCCTATGGTTCGACCCTCGTATTGTTGGGTTATTTATTACTTTGACACTCCTGCACTTGGAAGAAGACATTAATGTTTTGGTCGTGTCATCCATCAATGAGTTCCACATGAGACATAGTGCCATAATGGCACAAGAATATGATGGATCGCCAAGGTGGATAATTAGGATCCTAGAAGTGGAGTTATAGATGGGGCTACAGGTATTGTTAATGACATTGTAAGTGATGAATATTTTTCCTTCTTATAGTATATTGTTACGAAGAACATGGATTCATATGGTTGGAGTAGTAACTTTCTCATTACACCGATGCCTAAAATACATTATGTATGGGATGTTAATAATGTTTAAGGCTGAGGAGATGATTTTCATGATAAAAAATATGGTTATACATTTCATCAAGGTAGAAAACTATAGAGGTAGGAATATTCACGCTTTTGAAGATGTTGAATGGTTTCCTAAAAGCACTGTGCTAAGAAGGTTGAAAATCTTACAAGCGACAAGAATGATTGTTAATTGCTTCCAGAAGCATGAGATTCCATTCTAGTATGATCCTAACATTGGGATGCTTGAGCAAGTAAATTTGATGAAATTGAAGTGTGCTAACCATAAATTTAGGCTTGGATATAAGCCCAATAAAAACAACTACAAGAAAGTTGCTAGCAAAAAAAAAAAGGAAGTTAGAATGGCGAATATTGAAGGACAGGAGCCAGAGAAGGAAAAGCTTATCATCCTACCACTTCAAACAACCTTTCCAAGATTTGTTACAGTCATCGAATCTAGCATAATAGACATCTACATCAGTGCTTTGAAATGTGAAGAGGAGGAACAAATTGAGGAAGTGAGGGTCAAAGTAAAATATGAGATACTATCGTAGTTGTCTATACATACCGTCAACAACGTCCCTGCAAAAGTTGTTGTGAAGAAGTTGGCTAAAAGAGAAACAAACCAAATTAAGAAGATGAAGCCCACTCTTATAGTGTCCAAAAAGTAATTTTTCTTGTTTGATCATGTTTACTAAAGTGTTTTATCTTGTTTTGATGTTTTACCTTTTTCCAGATGTCTTTTTATTTTTTGATGTTTCTACCTGTTTTTAGTCTTGATGACAATTTGGTTCATAATGGCACAAAATCTTCTTTGTCAAATGAGCATTTCTTATTTTTATGATATCATACATTTTCTTATGTCCAAAATGTGTCTTTGTTTTTAATCTTTCATGCAAAAAACACTTACACGAGCATACCTTACACCTTCAGGAATCCTGAAAGTTCCATCAATCCACAAACCCACTACACTAAGAATAATTGACAAAAATTTGATAATATAATTGTAATGGGTGAAAAAGATTGAAGAGAAGAAGACATAAAAAAGTTTGCTATGTTAGTAAAAAATTCTAAGAAAACCTGGAAACCCATTAGCGAAGAGTTAAAAGTAATAAATTTAGGTACTAAACAAGATAAGAAAGAATTGACAATTGGTACCTTTAGTATAGTTAAGGAAAAACGAAGGTCTAATCTCTTTGTTACATGAGCATGTGTATGTTTTTGCATGTTTATATACAAATATGTCAGATTTGGACACCAACACAATGGTACATAAGATTCCTTTAGAGTATTAAAATGAATGAAATGAGTTTCTTTAGCCTTAAAAGTTAGAAGCTCGACTTTCCAACCCTTTATGGTCACTAAAATAGCAGACGATGCGTAATCTAGTATATATTGTTTACCAAAAAATAATGGGTAAATGGTTGCCCCTTAAAAAAAATAAAAGAAAAAAGGCTTAGGTGCACTGGGCTTGTGTTCCCGGACTTTTTTTTTATAAAGGCTTAGATGTCCTGGGCCACCCAAGTTTGCATGCCTAGCCTTTTTATTTTTCTTTAATTTCTTTTCTAATTTTATCCTTCAATGTGAGATTTTTTTTATTTTTTTATTTTATCATTTAACACTTATTTGATTTTGAATTAGGGTTTATAATTGGTTTCATTTTTCTTTTTATAGGTTTATCACATTTTCAAATAAATATACCGGTATTCAGTTGGTGCTTAATTTTACTAGTGTTTTTTTGTCATATAATTAAATAAAAAATATTTTCAAAAAAAAAAGTTATTAGGCCTAGTGGAGTTTATGACTCGAATCATACATTTGACGAGTTAACTTGGATTCATTAGAAATTAGACTCCGTAATTTTTTTGTTTGTTTTGTATATGGTTATCATGATTTTAACAAAAACATACCAATATTGGATTGATGATTGATTTTGAAAATGTTTATTTTTTATCAAATAATAAAATAAACAATTGATTAAAAAAATAAGTAAACTCAATAGAGTCCATAACCTGGGTTACAAGTTTTTGGCTTAAGTCGTGAAACCCAAGTCGACTTAATAAGTTGCTATCCAATATTTAATATAAAAAAATATGTCATCTTGAATATTTTAATAAATTTTCATATGGGTTTACTCAATTTTTTATTCTTGGTAGCATAAACAAGAATATACTAAGAATCAATATCTATATGTTACTCTATGTAAAAAGTCTTTGTAAAGAAAAAGAGTTTTTAATTTTATGTATTTTTCTATTCAAGACTTTGTCAAACTTATCTATATATATGATAATAATTTTGATAGTTAAAACAACCAAATGCATCTTTTTTAAAGGACATAATTCTATTTCAAATAACACAACTCTATTTTAAATAGAGTTTTAACATGCATTAGTATCACTCTCAACTAGCTAGGTAATCATATTATATTATGTGCAATTTAATTAACATAGTCCATGTTAATGTTAATGTAGGGATTCTAATTTGTATAACTCTAGAATCCATTTTAAATTAATATTTCAAAATCAAATAATTCAAATAAAAAACATATAATCAAACTAATCTCATTTAATTCAAATATAATATTATTCATATTCATGATTATACATATATTAATATTAATCTTATTGGCATATTTAATATTATTACAACAATTAAAAATTGACATAAACATCAACATCCACAAATCACATATGAGCACTTTATGGGCCTTCAAAAATACATAAACACATTTTTTATCGCAAAATAAAATTAATTCTCAATTCAAAAGGAATCCATGAAAACTTTATAATAAACCATCAATAAATCTTGATTATTTATTAAAACCTATCTTAAAACCTGTTATTGATTACCAAGGTTTGAAATGTAATTTTTTTTCCATAATTTAGGGGCAAAATTATCATTTTTAAAATTTAAAAACTAAATTGAAAATATCATAAATCAATTCCCAAATTAAAATGCATCATTCTTAACCTCACAATCAATCCATCCAAAATTCTAAAATATGTTTAAACGGTGAAATTATATTTTCTAAAAGTCTAGGAACGAAACTAAAATTCCATTATCTTTAACCTTAACACAGATTTTCCAGCATCAATATTGATTTTTTTGGCTACATAATTTCTTCCATATTCCCTTATTTTCTTTCTAATATTAAAGTTCTCAAAGTCTTTTACACTATACATTAATTAAACAAAATAGATATCAATTAAACTGAATTACATATTAATTTCTTCCTATTCCATTTAAATTTATATTTATATGCATATACCTACATGAATCAATCCAAACAAACCTATAACATATGATGGGTTGCTTGATCATGTGATCAAGCAACTCATACTCAAAAGATACAAATTCCTGAAAAGTCAAGTAAATCAAATTTGATATGAGTGTGATATAAAGATAACTTATATCTAGGCACTAGCACTATTGAAATCAACCCCTTAATGAATATTGATTCGTGAATGAGTAGTATAAGGATGATGTCATAAAGTCAGTTGTTCTTTAATAAGTCATTTTCAGTTCTTTAGAGAACTAAAGAAGGGAGAATATCTCACTAACACACAAAATAAAGTTTGCATCGAAAATAATTTTTTTATTTCAAAATCTACTTGATACAGATCTAATAAAAAAGTTATAAATACTAAGACTTAAGCCTTTAAACCCTAATGGACCCGAGTTATAGACTTGTATAAGGTTTGGTTATAATCAAATCCAAACCCTTAATTAAATAAGCCCAAACACACAAAAAAAAAATTAAATTAAAGGTTCAAAGTTCCTGCTGCAATTAACAAAGAAAAAATAAAAGATAATAAGTCTAATTTGGAAATCTTTGTTGCTACCTCTAGCTTTTCCTCATAGAACTTGATGACACGACTAAAAGATTAATGTCTTCTTCCAAGTTCAGGAGTGTCGAAGTAATAAATAACCCAGCAAGACCGAGGTCGAACCACAGGGAGGTTAATTATATAAATTATAGATAACAATAATACAACAACAACAATAATAGTAGTAGTAGTAGTAAAGAAGAGGAAGAAGAAGAAGTTGATGAGAACTTTGAGATGGAAGATTGACATAAAGATTAAACAATGATAACAATAAATGTCAAGGTTAGAGGATCCACTAATGGTCTATCAAACAAGTATAGTATAAACTCTTATTATTCAATTGGAAAACCACACACAAAGGAGGTTCCAATTAGATTATAAATTGTTAGCATGATTACATTAGTTATCTTATTCGATTAATGCTAATACTTGTATATCTCATCAAGCATTCATGATTATAACCTATATTAACAACAAATCAAGTTCCTTTCATAGCTCAGGCATCGATTTACCGTACAGTATAGGCTATGAAAGTGTCAAGCATTTGTTGCATCAAGTGTTATACAACATAAATCTAGATTAGTCATTTAACAAGCAAAATATTAAAAAATAAACAAGATAACAAATATAAAGCATGTTAAGTTTACACTATACTTATTCTTACACCATTAGTATAACCTTTTCACATTGACATAATAAACTTAACTACACATAATGAAAGAAAAAAAATAAATAAACAAAATAAGAACATAAATAAGATAAAAGTTAACTACGTAAAGAAAAGAAAATGAAAGGCATAAACTTGATATTAATAAAAACAAAACGTAAACATTATGAAAATACAAAGAGAGAAAGCAAGAGCATGATCTTGATTTGGAGACCAAGATGCCTAAATGCACGGCAAATACCTCCTTTTATAGGCCAAAATTGAGAACTATTGATTTGATGACTAATTGATGAGTGGTTGGTCAACTCTTAACTTGGTTACAATCCTTATCTTCTTTTGTCTACCCAAAACTTCATTGATAACATCATAATTGGTACCACTTGAAAACATAAAAGTTGTAAAAAATTGTCTTAGTGTTATAGTTAACTAACTTGGCACCACTAATAGGTCTTTGGTGTTATTAATATTGGTGTTGGCTGGTCCTCGTCAACATAAATCAAATCACATCACATAAACCCTAATTTATCATTAAATTTATTGTAAAAAAATACCTAAAAACTATACCATAAATGAAATAGAAAAAGGCATATAAAACTTACTAAAAAGAAGAAAACTAATATAATGAATAATTATTAGTTAAAGGCCAAAGAAATTTTATAGTAAAGAAAAAGAGGAGAAGTTCTTAGTTACATGAAGAAGATTAATGAGAAAAAGAAAAATTTAAGTGAAGAGGTGTTAGTATCGCCTGCGTGCACGCACACACACATGAGTAGAAAAATAAAATTAGATAACTTAAGTTTTGAGCTAATGGACCAACAATAATACAACTATGTTAGGCTAACACTTAAATTGTAATACATGCCTCACAAATACCCTAATAAATTAAATTAATTCCTTGATATTTTTTAATAAAATGAACAATAAGAGATTACTAACCACTATAAATTAAAAAAAAAGGTAGGAAAATATTTCCACTCATATAAGTGCAACAAATGACAAGTAATTAATTGCTTTAAACTTCAGTTAAATCACATCATTTCTTGATCCAACCATTAGAAAGGTCTTTAAGATCATTATCCTTATAAATTAGAGATGAATATATGTGAATGTAGTTAGGTTGTATGGAATTCCAATTTTTATAATGTCAGACAGAGACCTATAGTTTACTTCTAAACTATGACCCGGTCTTTAAAATGCCCCAAGTACAATACTGAAATTAAGCATCGCTTACCATCCGCAAATAGATGGTCAATCAAAGAGGACCATTCAGTTATTAGAAAACCTATTCAGGGCATGCATCCTAAAATTTAAGGGACATTGGGAAGATCATTTATCTTTGGTGGAATTCACTTATAATAATAGTTACCAAATCATTATTAGCATGACACCATATAAGGTTTTGTTTGAGAGGAAATGTCGTACTCCTATGTGTTGGAATGAAATTAGGGAAAGGAAACTTTTGGGATCAAAACTTGTTCAAATCATCATTGATAAGGTGAAAATAACAAGGAAAAGAATGAAGGAAGCCTAGGATAAGCAGAAAACTTATGCCAATCATAAGAGGTGACCCCTTGAGTTCTCAAGGAGAGACAAGGTGTTCTTGAAGATGGCATTATAAAAACATATTTTTCAGTTTGGAATGAAGGGAAAACTTACCCTGTGATATATTGGTTTGTTTGATATTTTAGAGAGAATTGAGTATGTAGCCTACCAATTAAAGTTACCTCCCTATTTGGAGAAAATACACAATATATTCCATTTTTATTATTAAGGAAAGTAGAAAAGAAGATTTGACGTTATAAGCAAAGCTGATGAAGATTTTAGATCGAAGTGAGAAGGAACTAAGAAATAAAAAAGTTTAGTTGGTAAAAATTATGTGGAGGAATTCAAAATTTGAAAAAGAAATGTGAGAAAGGGGGTCAAAAATTAGGAGGAAGCGTCTTGTATTGTTTTTTACAATAGGTACATCTTTTGAAATTTTAGGAATGAAATTTTTTTAAGGGGAGGAGAATGTAAACCACTAAAACATGAATGTATGAGATTAGGTAAATAGAGAAGAATCCATTGGTAAAATACAAGAGCTCTAACTTGAAGTATGAAAAACACGTAAGTGAATAAGGAGAAAATTGGAATCTAATGTGGAAAAGAAAAAAAAAACTAAATTGAAAAGACATGAACAAGTAAGGAATTAATTAAAAAAAAAAACCTTGTCAGCTCTAAGAAAATAAAGGGGTTGATGGCAAAAAAAAAAAAAAAAAGGGTCACTTATCTCTAATTTTTCAAACATATTCAAAACCCCCCTTGATCTAGTAACCTTACCCATTGTTTATTGTCGTGAACAATTATTAAATTAAATTGCACTTATATTCAAAACAATATAATTGAATTCCTTATGAATTAAGGGAAAAATTATTAAGGTTGCTAATTAAATTAAATTGCACTCGTATTCAAAAAAAATATAATTGAATTGGATTATGTATTTAGTATTTTATTTTAAATATAAGAATTATAATATGTTATCAATTTAATTTAAATAACATATGGAATTGAATTCAATTTTATATATGATTTGTTCAAAACATGTTATTAACTAAATAAATTGAAAAAAATCAAATCAAACCGTATGGTTAGTTTCATCACACTGCAAAAAGAAAAATTTGTAAATGTAGCTTTAGTTTATGCTCTCTTGAAATACTTCTTTGCATATAATAATATATATCAGAAAGAACTGATAAGTGAGGTTTTTAAATAAGTTATATATATAGCAGTTGAGTTCAGCAAGACTTCTTAAGTAATATTTTATTAATTATCCAGAAATAATTAAAAGAATTTGTTTTATATTTATATATTATATAAAAAAATTTCATCTTAATCTAAAAGATTAGGGTGTTTGAGGAGGGCTGGTAAAATGGCTCTTCTTATTATTCTTTTTATTAATTATCTAACACTACGATTAGAACAATTTGTTTTCTACTAGTATTTGAACCCTAGGAAGAGTAAACAAATTGTATTGAAGGGAGGTTTATTGCTGGTTTTTCTCCACCCGTGTCTATTGACGTTACTAGACGGAGCATATAATATATGGCACATCAAATACCAAAACCTTAAAATATTTCAGTCATCGTCACCGTCATCATCATCAGCTTACGTTAATCTTGCATGTAAATTTATATGAATTATAATTTCCCGGCAACAAGAGAAAGCTGAAACCCCTGGTTGATAGAGAGAACCTTATCTTTAATAATTAAGAGAACAAAAACTATTTTCCACCACTCATAGCACACCCCTATCTGCTCTGGAAAAGCCAAGAGACCTTTTTGTTTTGGTCATCAATACCTCTCAGTATTTTATACTAAAATATACTTCTTCTGCACCAGACGCAGATCTGCCCCCCTCTCTCTTTCTCTCTGCTGAGGCAACTGCTGCAAAACTCACATTCCAGTTTCACTTCCAGCCGTTTTCAGGCAGTTCCCAGGTAATTAAGTAGCTCTTTTACTTCGCTGCCAAATCTTTTTAGCGGTTTCCTTGACAGTGATAACTTTCTATAATGACCTAATGACTTTTGCTATTAGGCAAGCACGTTTTTCTCACATATCTATCGACTCCTGGATATTTGGGACAATGAAATGCCACCCTAGGCTCTTCTGTTACTATATTTTACGGCCACTTCGAGAATATCGTTCATTCTTTTCTCAATCTTGATGTTGTTACTGTATGGAATTTGAAGCGATCATCTTATAAAGCCGCCTTCTTCTTCTTCTTCTTCTTCTTCTTAAAATATCATGATGGCATTGGTGATAGTTTCCTCCTGCTACAGTAAATTTTGGTTAGGATGCGACCTACCAACTTGAGGCCTTTTGGTCATTTGAAGAATATAATAGATGCACATTATGAACTTTATTTATGCCACTCGATGATCTCTGGTCCGCGCATGAGGGATGGTTAGAGAGTAAGCCAACCTCCTAACCAGTGTGGTCTATCACTGTGGCCGTTAAAGTTCCTCACTTGATTGATTTTTCCCTTTCAGTGGAAACGTTATTTTATATTAGATTTTTGAAAACTGATCTGCCCTTCTTAAAATCATGTCCTTTTATGTGAAGGGACACCTTGTTGGACCATCTTGAAAGTGAGAATTAAAATCTTTTGGCCTATGTTATAACCAAAATGAAAATTTGATAGAGGGGTTCACAAGTAGTTCTTATTTATTTTTGAAGTTAATCACAGTAACATGAAAGAGAAAGGAAGCAAGTTCAGAATTATCTTGTTTCACTAGACTTTTTTTCTTAAAGAGTTTGTTTCTTGATCAATTACGATAATCTTTTGGGTTTAACAGTTGCTAATGGATTTTCTCTTGTATGATTTGCGTGTCATAGTCGACATGGTTACAGCCTTCTAGCCAGACTACTGTGTCTATAATTTTCCATTTGTTGATTTCTAAATTGTTGGTCAGTTATATTTGTTCTGAATTTCCAGGGAGGAGTAGGTGAAAATGGCACAGATTCTGGCGCCTTCTTCACAATGGCAGATGAGAATAGCAAAGAATTCAGCGCCCGCATGTCCCATGACTGCAAAGATGTGGAGTTCTCTAGTTTTGAAGCAGAACAAGAAAGGAATAGCTAAAAGCTCTGCTAAATTTAGAGTGTTTGCCCTCAAGTCTGAGAACAGCACTATCAATAGGATGGAGGATCTACTAAATTTGGACCTTACTCCGTACACTGACAAGTTCATTGCTGAGTACATCTGGTACAAACATCCATGCTACGATATTTCTTTCACATGAGCAAATTTAATCAGTTTTCTGTCCAGTCAGTTAGAATAGCTATGGTAATTTGTGTTTTTCGGATTGAGTTTTCAGTTTCACTTGGAACAGTAAATATTAAGTTAGCTATGTCAGTAAGGTTATACCAATGATCTTTCGACATTTCAGCAAGCAGACTTGGATCACTCATGATATTATTCATTTGGATACAGGATTGGAGGATCTGGCATCGATCTTCGTAGCAAGTCAAGGGTAATAAAATGTTGATGATATTAAATAGTGAAAATAAATTGCTTGCCTTTTCATTAAGGATTTAGATTTTCTCATCCTTTTCCTTTTTCATTGCTATCAATTAATTTTTGTAGACAATTTCAAAGCCTATAGAGCATCCATCTGAGCTTCCCAAGTGGAACTATGATGGATCAAGTACCGGACAAGCACCAGGAGAGGATAGCGAGGTTATTCTATAGTAAGATCTCGTGAGAAATCTGATAACATTCTGTATTTCTTTCTATTTTGAAGCAATAGTATTGACTCAACACCTTATCCCAGTCCCCAGGCAATTTTCAAGGATCCATTTCGTGGAGGTAACAACATCTTGGTGAGTGTTGTTTAAGACAGGCAACCAGCAATTATGGTTCTGAGGTATTGAATTCTTAGGGAAAGCTTAACTGCATAAATCACATCAGTGACATTGTTTTGTTCATTCTACAAAGGTTATGTGTGATACATACACGCCACAAGGTGAGCCCATCCCTACAAACAAACGCCATCGGGCTGCTGAGATTTTCAGTAACAAGAAGGTTATAGATGAAGTTCCATGGTATGTCTTTTTAAGGTGTCTTGGTTTTTCTTTCATTCTTGTTTCAGCACGTTATAGTCTTACGTTAGTGTTTTTTCCCCCTAACAATCAACATGTGCAGGTTTTGAAATAGAGTTGGAATGCTTTGTGATAAATATGTGATTGGGATTAGATGTGCTAATATTCTGTGATCTAACATAGGTTTGGGATAGAGCAAGAGTACACCTTACTTCAAACAAACGTGAAGTGGCCTTTGGGCTGGCCTGTTGGAGGCTATCCTGGTCCTCAGGTGATGTAGTCTGCTTGTAAAAATCTCAGTTTACTTTTAGTATCACCTTGTATGACATGGGATTTTAATGTTCAATGGTGATTTCTGTTTATTTCAGGGTCCTTATTATTGCGGTGCCGGAGCTGATAAGTCTTTTGGTCGTGACATATCAGATGCACATTACAAGGCTTGTTTGTATGCTGGAATTAACATTAGTGGCACCAATGGAGAGGTTATGCCAGGCCAGGTTTGCCTCTTACCCTTAGCATTGGCCCTTCAATGATGTATCATTACAGTGTAACTCTCTTTTATCACTATTTGATGTTTTTGTGTTATGCAGTGGGAGTATCAGGTGGGTCCCAGTGTGGGCATTGATGCTGGAGACCATATCTGGATTTCGAGATACATTCTAGAGGTAATTCATCATGATATTCATAATTTCAATGAAAAGAAATAAACTCTAGGAGAAAGGTGGTAAATGGAAAGAACACCATTGTTGTAATCCTATCAGTATCCTTGTGAAAGATTTGCTTATATTTTCTACATGCACTTGCTCTCTTCTTTCTTCAAATAGTTTCGTGCTGCGCTTTATGTTTCTATCATTTACGAGACCGGCATGTTGGGGAATAACCTAAATCAGAGATTGGTAAAACTGAAGATTGGACATGGGGAGGATGTGAGCGTGTTTTAACATTAAAATCCTTTCTGTATTTCTTTTCCTCTGTTTTGACAGAGAATCACTGAACAAGCTGGTGTTGTGCTCTCACTCGATCCAAAACCAATAGAGGTAATTGATACATATTGGCATTTAGTTTTATTATGATTTTCAGAACACGGTTTTTCCGGTTCTCTTAAATAGCATGAATTCATATAACCTCTCGCTGTGTCGATAGGGTGATTGGAATGGTGCTGGATGCCACACCAATTATAGGTAATAGCATTGTTGTTTTATTGTGGATATTAATGCATTATTATATCATGGCATACCAAATGTAAGAGAATACTGATAGTTATATACTACTATTTGTCTGACAGCACAAAGACCATGAGGGAGGAAGGAGGCTATGAAGCAATAAAGAAGGCAATCTTAAATCTGTCACTTCGCCATAAGGAACACATTAGTGCCTATGGTGAAGGAAATGAGAGAAGGTTGACAGGAAAGCACGAGACAGCAAGCATTGACACATTTTCCTGGGTATGCTCTTAAGATATATGAAATTCTGAGCAACTGAAAAACAAATAAATCAGAAGGGGTTTGTCTTTTCCATGAAGTTCTTATAGGTTTTTCAATTGTTGATATGCAGGGAGTGGCTAATCGTGGTTGCTCCATCCGGGTGGGACGTGAAACTGAGAAGCAAGGAAAAGGTAGACACCCCAATTGTTCTCGAGTGTTGTAAATCCTGTGACCATTTCCCATGAATGGAAGCTTTTTGGATAGATTAAAATAAGTGCACGGGACCGAGTTATTTCCTGTTTTTGCTAATATTATTGTTCTGTGCTTTGGATCTGTCGCTGGAATCAACATCTGCATTGTTTATCAATTTACCGATCTTTTTTTGTTTTTTTCTCTCTCTTTGATTTTATTAGGTTACTTGGAGGATAGACGTCCAGCCTCAAACATGGACCCTTATGTCGTGACCTCGCTGCTGGCTGAGACTACAATTTTGTATGAACCAACACTCGAAGCCGAAGCTCTTGCTGCTCAGAAGCTGTCTATGAATGTCTGATATCTGTTGGTTGAAGATAACTTGAAGAGACTCAGGGAGCATCACTTGGATCTAGATGGCCTGCGCATGGGAAACTTTTCTCATAATTCTCCTGGAAAGATCCTTGTAAATAAAGACCCTGATGTGGATTCATGCCTAATATTGTAAAATGGCCTCTTGGATTGAAGACATTCTTCATGGTGAGTTCTGGGTAATTTATTTTGATTTTCAAACCATCACTGTTCTGGACCTTTTTACTCTTGGGTTTTGATTATTTCTCCCTCAAGTGTAAGGAATTGAAGGCATTTCTTCAAAATAAGACAACGCATTTCATAATTTCTGGATAAGCATTGATCAACTTCTTGCATATATATGACTCTTCTCGATCAGCATAACAAGGGCGACAGATTTTCTCTCGCTGTTTTTTGAGCCCCCATGGAAGACCATGGCTTCTGGATGCCTTCATTCTCTTAATCCCCAAACACGGGGTTATGTTTTCTCATGATAGCGATCGGTTCATGGGCTAGGATCTCGTTAAACAGATGATTCAGATGGCCGAATTCATGCAGACATTTGTATGAGGATTGTGTTCGTCAAGCAATTAATAACTTATGTTTTACATGTGAATTTAAATACGTGTTAGTTATTTGAATTTCACTTCGTAAAATTTTTTTAGCAAAAAAAACAAAATTATGTTAACTTTTTAGAGATATTTTTTTTAATCTAATTATAAATTAAAAAGTTCATGAATGTCTTTAATTAAATATATTGAAAATTATTTGTGTAAATAAATTTAAAAAAAAAACAAAATATTAATGCCTCTTTTAGAGATATTTTTTTTAATCTAATTATAAATTAAAAAGTTCATGAATGTCTTTAACTAAATATATTGAAAATTATTTGTGTAAATAAATTTAAAAAAAAAAACAAAATATTAATGCCTCTTTTAGAGATATTTTTTTTAATCTAATTATAAATTAAAAAGTTCATGACTATCTTTAATTAAATATATTGAAAATTATTTGTGTAAATAAATTCAAAAAAAAAACAAAATATTAATGCCTCTATTCAACTCATTCCGATACAAGTCGAATATTCTTGTTCTAACACAAAATAATTAATGTGCAGGTATTATTAATATATTTTTTACATCAAATAAAAAATATAACCTGTGAATCAAAAAATTAATGTTTATATATAATAAAATACAATAAAGATTATATATGTTAATAAAACATGTAAAATTTCAAGTTAATTTTTAATATAGCAGAAGAATAGAACAATTTTTCAATTACTACACTGAAAAATTATTTTCTTAGTCTTTATATAATAATTTCTCAAAAAAAATTATAAAGAAAAAAATTAAAGAGAATAAATATAAGAACAAAAGGAATTGTATAAATAGAGCAAATATAGAATATATAGAAAAAGTGTAAGAAATAAAAAATAATTTTTTTCTAAAAAAAGTGTTAAGAAAAAAAGGAAAAACCAAAAAAATTACAAAATAAATGAAAAAAATGGTGATAAATAGACCAGGTATAAAATGATAAAAATATCAAATATAAAAAAGAAACAAAATATAAGAAAAACTTATTTTTTTTTTAAATTATAAATTTACCACTGCTATGGAAACAAAATATAAGAAAAACTTATTTTTTAAAAAAATTATAAATTTATCACTGCTATAGTAAGAAAAATTAGCAAATTTTACAATTATATCATCTCTGTAGGAAAAGACTATTGCCTTTTAGTATATGTATAATTACATAGCTAAATTGTTAGATAATGTATTTAGAGCTTGTTTGGTATTGGAGTAATATTATTTTTTAAAGTTACTTTTATTTAAAAATGTATCAATTTTTTTAAGATTTATTGCTGACATCAGCATATCAAAATAACCTTATAACATTAAAAAAAATTAATTTAAAGCAAAAATTAAAATTAAAATTAATTTTAAAAAACTCTTTTAAAACACAAAAACAAACGAGTTCTTAAACTAACATCGTTAATAACAACTATAATGATTCCTTTAATGATTGCATACCCATATTCTTATATTCCATTTACTAGCAAATTGACAGTAAAAAATACAATTTTAAAACACATAGATTCAGACAATACTAGATTGGTAAATATTTATATTGTGAGTGTGTTTTATTTTTCCTATGAAATATTTAGACATTGCTATCATATTTTTTTTAGAAAATAAAGAAGTTCAATAACTCGAGTTATCAAAATAACCTTATAACATTAAAAAAAAATTAATTTAAAGCAGAAATTAAAAATAAAAATAAAAATAATTTTAAAAAACACTTTTAAAACACAAAAACAAATGAGTTATTAAACCAACATCGTTAATAACAAATATAATAATTCCTTTAATGATTGCATACCTATATTCTTATATTCCATTTACTAGCAAATTCACGGTAAAAAATATAATTTTAAAACACATAGATTCAGACAATACTAGGTTGATAAATATTTATATTGTGAGTCTATTTTATTTTTCCTGTGAAATATTTAGACATTGCTATCATATTTTTTTAGAAAATAAAGAAGTCCAATAACTCAAGTTATCAAAATAACCTTATAACATTAAAAAAAAAATTAATTTAAAGCAAAAATTAAAATTAAAATTAAAATTAATTTTAAAAAACTCGTTTAAAACACAAAAACAAACGAGTTCTTAAACCAACATCTTTAATAACAACTATAATGATTCCTTTAATGATTGCATAGCTATATTCTTATATTCCATTTACTAGCAAATTGATGGTAAAAAATACAATTTTAAAACATATAGATTCAGATAATAATAGATTGGTAAATGTTTATATTGTGAGTGTGTTTTATTTTTCTTGTGAAATATTTAAATATTGCTATCATATTTTTTTAGAAAATAAAAAAAATATAATAACTCGAGTTATCAAAATAACAAACCAAATATGTTGGCTTTATTTGAATCATATGGGTGCAACAAATATGAAAACACATGTATATATGTTTTCTCATTTGCTCTCTCTAAAAATAAAACAATGATCAATGAGGATCAAAATAAATAAATAAAATTATAAATTATAAATTTAGATTAAAGGATGACATTAAAAATAAAAAAAAATAAAAAAATAAAAAATTATAAGAATAAAGATCAAATTAAAAATACCAATATATAATAAAATAAAATAAAAAACTTAATTATGTAGAATTTTCCAAGGTATTCTTTTACATAAAACATTGTAAATGAAAATTCAAAAACTTATTAATGCATCCAATTAAATAAAATCATGAACTGTTGTGTGAATAAATAAAAAATAAAAATTAATGATAAATAAAAATATAATTAAAAAATCAAGAGACTAATGTAGATTACAATATTTAGTATCGCAACATAAGTTATTTACCTTGTTGTGTTTAATGAATTTTTTTTTATAAAAATCAATTTGTAATAGAGATTAACACATATATAAAATTTATCGAATAAAATACAAAAATATTATACAAGGTTGAATATATTAAAAATATTATAAAAATAGATATTTAATCTATATAAAATATACAAAAATACAAATGAATCATACTAACATATAAAACAAAATTAAATACACCTAATATAATTAAAAATAATAATAATCATTATTCAAAAAAGGCTTACCCCCCTCCAAAAAAACATCATAAAGAATGGATATTAATTAAAACATAAACTTAAACATTATTTAAAAAACACATAAAAAATCCACTAATATAAAGAAAAAAATAAAAAACAAAAAGTAATAAAAGTAGACACTGTTGGGCATGGTTATCCAACCATAGCACCTGGCCCACTTATACAGGCTTTTAATTTTGTTGTCCGCCCTAATTGCTTGAAACAAAACAAGATAAAATTCTAAAAAAAAGATTTTTTATCTGAGAATTTATTTTTAACCCAAAACACCCAAGAAAAATCTTAGAAATCTTGTTAAATTTATTCATGACCTTCAAAAATAGAAAAAATAGCCCAAATTTTGAAATAAACCCAAGACCCAAAATCATCATGTGCTAGATCTTTTTTTTAAAATATTTTCAAGGTAAAAAAAAACACATAATCCTAACCCCCCTTATCACGTGGAACCCTCTGACATAACAATCAATTATTTTGGTGACTGAAATCTTTCCTAGTGAAAACTTTCTTTTTCTAAACTAGAATCTAGTGATTTCCTATCTCTCCTCCACCTAAAAAGAATTGAAAAGGTAAAAATAAATTTAACACCAAAATGTATATTTATTTTAATTACAAGGATCGGTTACGAAATAACTTATAAAGATAGGGGAATAAAATAAATGTTCCAAACAAATTGTAGACCTGCCACTTATTTTACCTTTTTTTTGTCATTTCAATCCTCTATATTTCAATTCAATCATCATCTCCTAAAAAATATCAATTTTGCTCTAATTTGGGTTTTAAATGATTTAATTGTACAAAAAAAAAGTTTGAGAATTAAATTGTATTTTAAAAAAATAACTATTACAATCCATAATGAATTGTGAGACAATAAACAATAAAAAAGGCTATAGTTATTTCTCTACATACTTTAATCATTGTAAACTTGTCTTGGTGTTAATGCTTGAATATATATATATATATATATATATATATATATATATAGAAATGAGGGCTGTTAGGTCTGGTAATCCAGCCATAGCACTTGGCCCACTCATGCAAGCTTTTAATTTTATTGACTGCTTGAATTGCTTGAAACAAAAAAAAGATAAAATCCTAAATAAACAAGTGTTTTTTTTTACTCAAAAATTTATTTTTAACCCAAAAAAACCAAGAAACATCTTAGAAACCTTATTAAATTAGTTCATGACCTTAAAAAAGAAATAGCCCAAATTTTGAAATAAACTCGAGAGCAAAAATCTTCATGAGCTTAGATCTTTTTTTTAAAAAAATATTTTCAAGGTAAAAAAAAACATACATAATCTTAACCCCTTCTCCCCGGTCATATGGAACCTTCTGACATAACAATCGACTATTTTGGTGATTGAAATATTTTCTAGTGAAAACTTTCTCTTTCTAAACTAGAATCTAGTAACCCTTTATCTTCCCTCCACCTAAAAAGAACTGAAAAAATGAAAATAAAATTTAGCACCAAAATGTATATTTTTTTTAATTACAAGGACAGGTTAACAAATAACTTAAAAAGACAAGGGAATAAAATGAATGTTCCAAACAAATTATAGACCTGCCACCTATTATACCTTCTTTTGTCACTTCAATCCCCTATCTTTTATTTCCATCATCATCCCCTAAAAAATATGCAATTTAGCTCTAATTTAGGCTCAAAATGATTTAATTGTGCAAAACAAATATCAGAATTAAATTGTATTTTTTTAAAAAATAACAATTACAATCCACAATGAATTGTGAAATGATAAACAGTAAAAAAAAGCTACAATTGTTTTTTCCTATATGCTTTAATTTTTATAAACTTGCCTTGGTGTCGATGCTTGAACATATATATATATATATATATATATATATATATATATATAAGTAATAACGGCTGTTATGCTTGGTAATCCAGACACAACACCTAGCCCACTCATGCAGTCTTTTAATTTTATTAATCGCCCGATTGCTTGAAACAAAAAAAGATAAAATCCCAAAAACAGGGTTTTTTATTCAAAAACCCATTTTTAACCCAAAATACCCAAGAAACATCTTAGAAACCTTGTTAAATTAATTTATGACTTAAAAAAAAAGCCCAAAATTTGAAATAAACTTGAGCCCAAAAATCTTCATGAGCTTAGATTTTCTTCTTCTTTTTTAAATGTTTTCGAGGAAAAAAAAACATACGTGATCTTAAGCCCCCCTTTTCATATGGAATCCTCTGACATAACAATCGACTATTTTGGTAATTGAAATCTTTCATAGTGAAAACTTTATTTCTTTAAACTAGAATCTGGTGACCCCTCATCTCCCATCCACGTACAAAAAACTAAAAAACTAAAAATAAAATTTAGTACCCAAATGTTTTTTTTTTTAATTACAAGGATTGGTTACCAAATAACTTAGAAATATGGGAGACTAAAATGAATGTTTCAAACAAATTGTAGACTTGTTATCTACTTTACCTTCTTTTGAACTTCAATTCTCTATCTTTCAATTCAATCATTATCACCCAAAAAATATGCAATTTGGCTCTAATTTGGGCTTAAAATGATTTAATTATGTAAAAAAAAAAGTTGAAGGATTTAATTGAATTTTTTTTAAAAAATAATTATTACAATCCATAATGAGTTGTGAGATTATGAATACTAAAAAAGGTTACAATTCTTTCCTTACATGATTTAATTTTTGTAAATTAGCCTTGTTGTCAATGCTTGAACCTTTTTTTATTAAAAAACATATTCAGAAGTCAAAATAGGTTAAAGAAATCAGTCAAAATAGGTTAAAGAAATCAATCGTGACAAACTTGTAATTACACTAATCTTGTAATAACACTAATTAGGGTTAAGTCAGTATGAGATATCACATTAAACTCGTGACCTACATCGATAAAAAAAACATAAAGAAAATTATACAATCTTTTTTTAAAAAAAACTTGTATTAACTTTTTAGACTCATTCTCATTCAATTATATATTGAAGGATAAAATTAAAAAATAAAATAAAATTATACTAAATGCTTAGAAAAATCTAGAAATTAAAAGAATAAGGATTAAAATTAAAATGCAAAATAAATTTTATATTTGATATTGAAAAGAAAAATCAATTTAGTAAAAAAAATATAAAAGGAATCAGAAGCATAAGGGTTACAATTGAAATAAAAATAAAAATAATGTTTTAATTGAAGGGTGAAATTAAAAAAATAATAATAACTTTTACAAAAGAGCCAAAAAAATTAGAAATCATAACAATAAGGACCTCATTAATTTGAATTAAAGGATGAAATTGAAAAAAATAAAACTTTCACAAAAAGGCTAAGAAAAAAAATAGAAACCCAAATAATGAGAATCAAATTAAAGAATATAATATTTGGTAAATTGGAATTGAAGGATGATATTGAAAATAAATAAAAATTTTACAAAAAAATCAAGACAAAAAATTAGAAATAAAAAAATAAGAACTGAAGTTGAAATATTAAAAACTATAAAGATTAAGCTATAATTTTTTAGGAGGAGAGAGAGAATAAGAGGGAAAAAATGTAGAAAGGCTCATTGACGATAAACTAGACCATCACCGAAAACACACGACGCACCAACAAGAAGAGAATATGATAACACTTTCAACAATATGATGAGTTAGCTTCTTTTTATGCCAAGAGGCACCGCACACATCGCCTAAAGAGTGCAGGCACCTCTTATACGCCCCTAGGCACAACATACATGCACATTTTTCTTTTTTTTTTCTTTAGTCATATATCAAAGTGCTCCTAAGCTGACTTTATAATTATATAAATTTATTGTGAAAAGACTAAGAAGCCCCTTAACTCTAGGTTTAAAATTTTTGCTTTTGAGGTATTTTCATCGTTTTATTGTGCATTTTAATTATTTATTATTTTTCTATATTTGATGGAATACTAAATTATCTCTTAGCTAATATTAGAATAATTAAAAATGATAAAAATAAGTTAAAAAATAATTTATTAATATTTTAATTTATTTTTTCAAGTTTATTAAAAAAATAAATATAAAATTTAACAGGTGTAAAAAAGTTGAAGAATGATGAAATTGAATAAAAATATGTAATTTCATAAGTTATTTCAAAATAGTTAACAATCAAAAGAAAAAAAAATCAAAATTTATAGATAAAATTTGAAATATGATGAAATTAAAAAAATAATAATTTCATAAGTTGTTTTTAAATAAAATAAATAGTAATGAAAAAAATAAGAACCAAATCTGATAAAAACAAAAGACAAGAGAAAAAATTTAATAATAAAAAGAATAAGGATCAAAGTTGATATAAAAATCAAATTAAATCAAATTCTAATAAAAAAATTGAAAATAAACAAAATTATTCAAAAACAAATATGTAGCAATCAAAAAAATAATAATTAAATTTAATAAAACAAAAAAAATATTTTTAAATTCTTTGTAATTTGTAAAAAAATGTATTCCATTCATATTAAAATAATTATTGTAAAAACCATGTTAATTTTTTTAATTGAGTTTTTTTAATTTTTTTAATTAAATGTTTTTATTAATGTATTTTTTTAATGGAAAAAAAATAAAATAAAAATTTAAAAATGGTTTCAAGGCATGAAACAAACGGGCCATCTTGTTACTCTTTTTTCCAAGATAATTATAGTATTGATTAGAAATATTTGGAATAAGGCAAGTGTATTGTGATTATTTTTAGTTTGGTTTTTATTTAAAAAAATAAGCAAATTAAATTTAAAAAGAAAAACTAAAAACATGTTTAAATTCATTAATTTCGACTCAATCCGATTATCTCAGAATAAAAACCAAAACTCAATCGATTGTCTCACTTTTTCAAGTTATTAATATCAATTCAATTAAGTTTTTCAGTTTTAAACTTATAATATCAAATCGGTTTTTTTTAATATTATAATCAGTTTTTTTTTTTGACAGCTTAATTTTTTAATTTAATCGGTTTTCGATTTTTTCCTCACCCTAACGTGCATGTATAAAGCTTTCCACAGTGGCTCTTCTACTTCTTCTGCTGTATGCATAAAAACCTGGTTTTTTTATTCCTTAAACCGTCTGCATCGGTCTGAGAACTTCTCTACACATAAGAAGTCATCGATCTCTTAACCTCTCTGCCCTTCAATTTGATGAAGCTAGCCCTCAAGCATCACAAGGAGCTACCAATGAAATTCCTCGGAGTTGCAGTTAGATTTCCTTAACAATCATTCAGTAAGAACCCTAGTACTCTCAAGGCTAGCTGTCTAAAATTAGGGTTCAATAAAAGATAAAAGATGACTGGACGCCTTCCCCTTGATATCATCAGCCACATACTCTCAAGGCTACCTGTGAAGTCTCTTTTGCCATTCAAATCCTGCCTACGCAAATCCTGGTGCTCTCTATTTTCTGATCCACAGTTCATTAGAATGCACTTCTTTGTTTGCTACACCGAACTCAAAATATTATTTATACATGTATATAATTATAAATAATAAAGATAGCCTCAATTATGAAGATGTTAGAATTTAATTTATATAAATTTTTAGTTGAGTTTTATTAATTAGAATTTATTTATTTTATTTTATTTAATTATTATGAGATATTTTATTTAGTAGAATATAAACCCTATGGGTTGTTCTAATTAGAATTTCGGTATTTATATCCTAAATGTTAGATAATTTTAATAATTAATAAAAGTATTACAACTTTATAAATTTACAATCTCCCTTGTTCTTTTTTTGAACTTTTTTTTAATTTTTTTTAATTCTTATTATTTATTCTCCCGTATCAACTTTAATGCAGCAATAACAGGCAAATTATGTTGAACACCTGAGGCAGGGACTTTTATTCTCGCATTCCCCTCATCACCACTCAGTCTACTGTTGTAGACCATGAAGCACGTAATGATGCCATAACAGTAGAGCTTGATTATTCGTTGAAGAATAGAGGCTTTTATGATTTCACACTTTCATAGGATCTTAAGTCCATGATAATACCGAGAGTTCATAGACAATGTTCCCTCGCAAAATGCGTGTTTGATCGCTGTGTACGTGGATTTGGTTGTGATCATTCAGCTGACGATTACAAGTATGTAATAATAGTCTTCAGAATTCTTGTCCTCGTATACTCGCTAGAAACTAATACATGGAAAAGGGTTCAAGACTTTGCTGATTGCAGGCTAGCCTGTGAATCAGGGACCCTGCTGAATGGAGCTCTTCATTGGGTTACCAGTAAGCGGAAGGACTCAGATTGAGTCGTTGCTGATCGGTGTCTCTGTGTCTCTGATCTAGTGTAGGAGGAATTCAGAGATGTACCCCCTCCTCTTGCCTTCAAGAATTTCTATACATTTCAGGTATTCGGAGGACGCCTTTGTATACTACCTGGTTGTATTCTAAACAAGCATAATGATTTCTGGGCAATGAATGAAAAGATAGAATCTTGGATCAAATTTGGAATTGAGTTTCAAGACGAATGATTGTTAGCAGTAGCACTTTCCATTGTATATTTCTCAGTTTTGAAGTTCATTTTAATGCACTGCTATTTAATTTAAACTTTAAATCAGTACCATGTCCTTTGTTGAATTACCACAGCAGAAAAGGGGCATACCACTGAACTAAAAGGTATGTTTGTTCAACAAAATTGGCAGGCTCAAATGAACACTTTAAAGGAAACAAAATTACATGGAAATTCTCTGCACCAATTCTGCAGAAAGCAATCCAGATATTCTCAATCAGGTTGCACCATGTTAAATTCAATACAGTTTGGAAAAGATCTGTATGTTAAATCTACTTTCCCATGTCCCGTCTGGAGAATAAAGAACAGTTCCATTTCTAAAACATTTATGCTACATCGTTTCTCGAGAGTGACACTATACAAGAACTGTAAAGGGCTTATAGAAATAAAAAGCCATCCACCTCATGAATTTGTAAAGTACAATGAAAATGGATGGAGCACAAGCGCTTCGATTGTTTCACAGAAAACTCTTGCCTGCCACTATCAATAGGGGGGCTTACCCCAGACATTGTCGGGGGCAGCAGAAATCTAACTGCCTACATCTCAGCACCCTGGGCCACACGAAGTACATAGAGATATAACATCCAGAATAAATTATCACCTTGTATCTTCTTTGGCAACCTCATCTATGTCTATATGCATCATGTTGTTAGAACAGGAAATCTCTCTTTCCATCTCATCATAGTCAGTGCTTAATAAAATAAATAATGATGTGGTTTGTTAAACAGGGTCTGTAACTGAAACTAAAAAGAAAAAAAAGGTAAGGAAAAACTGCGAAAATCATGGAGAGAAATTGGTGATAGAATTTACACTTAAAGGACTACAGAAAGTCTCATCGATTAGTAATTTAGTATTATAACAAATGGGAATGCACAACATGTGATAAATACAGAGAAATGCCATTATTCCCACGCTATCAGTCTTCAGTGAAGTTGGCCAGAAACATGGTACAAAAAGAAAAGGTCAAGGTACAAAAATTAGCCGTGCATGTCATTGGTCCCATCCAGGGTTTACCTTTGTCGGGAAAACTTTTTAGCACCATCTCGCATAATCTCACAGGCAAGCCTGTATTTTTCAATAGATGTTGTTCCAGACTCTATGTATTTACAGGCTGTTTCCCTCAAACTCCACACCATTAAGGACTTAAGCTCTTGACAGCTAACCCCAGAGTCAACATCGCAAACAAGGCCATGCTCAGCATTTCTCGTCCACCGATGTAGGAGGTAGTGAGATGGAATTTCTCTCATGTTCAACAGGATGAAGACTCTCAAAACATGCCTACACAGCACACCTTCAAATTCAAACATTTGACAACTGCAACTTACATTGAGGTTTGATGCACTAAAAGTAACCATGTGTTTCTCACTATCATTCCCACATCTTCGCACTGAATATCTGCTGATGGTACCTTCTTCATAAATCTTTATTCCAAGATAATTATAACATTGCAAAAGTTCCTTTTGAAATATTTGGAAAACAGTGAGTGTATAAAGCCTTCTGCATTGTTCTTCTATTGGTTCTTTTGTTTGCAGAAAAGCCTGCAAATTAGAACAATTAAAATCCTCTTTTCTTTCCTCCTCACGACGTTGCTCAAGACCTTGCTCATATCGTGCTATAAACTCTACAAGTGGTGTTTCAGCATTCAAGAATATACCAAACAATGATTCCATACTTTCATTTAGGGGAATGCCAGCAAAAAAAGTACCTCGGAGGTACAATGGAACCCAGCTCTCACGCTTTTCGTACATTTCTTTGAGCCATGCATTCTCCTTCAGACCATATTTGTTGACAAGGGCATTCCACATGGTATTAAAATCAGCATTAGTCTGGCTATCATAGATGCACTTTTCATATTCATATTTGAATTCACTGGACATAGACCTTAAATTCTCTCTTTCCTTTGCCCTGATCTGCCACATTGAAAAACGATGACGAGTCCCAGGAAAAACATGGGCAATTGCTTGTTGGATTGCCATGTCTAGATCAGCTATAATTGACTTTGGACGGCACCCAGATGTTGCCCTAAGCCATGTCTGAAACAGCCAAATGAAAGACTCCTTAGACTCATTGGCAATTAGAGCACACCCAAGTAGCACTGGCTGCTTATGGTGGTTAACTCCAACAAACATTGCAAATGGCACCAGATAATTAGTCTTCCTGTATGAAGTATCAACCACAATAGCATCACCAAATTGACTAGACGCAAATCTAGATCTTCCATCAGCCCAGAAAACACTCATGCAAACACCATTATCAACTTGCACCGAATAAAAGAATCCTGTATCTTTAGCTTGCTTGCTTTGAAAATAGTCAAGCAGCAAATGGTACCATTCACTTCCAATGTTGTTACCCTGCCTAATATTCGAACGTACACCATTGTTAATCTCTGATAGATCCAAAGTGTCTAATCCACCATTTACCTCATCTATAAATTTCTTTGAAGCAGTGGAAGTTTTCGTATGAGTTCTTGTTTGCGGCTCAAGATCATGATTATGATCTTTCTGAAGACGGTCCACCATCCAAGTTCCAGAATCTTGTCTCTTAATCCTCATAAAAGCCCCACAGCCTATTCTTGAAGGATGCTGAAATCCTTCCTTAGAGCACACAAATCGCCGGGATGTAATTGACCCATCATTCTTTGATCGAAACAGCTGACCAATCCGAGTTTTAAATCCAGCTTCATCTGCATACCTTAGATAAAAATGGAATGCTTCATCAACTGAACTAAACACTAGACCAGCATATGGTTCAGCTTTTGGTTGTCCTCCATCTCCTCCTGTTTTAATGCGTTTGAAACTAATGGATCGAGAAAAGCATGGTTGTCCATCATCGACTTCTGCAAGAAACTTCAATTTTGACTTTGAAGAAACCTTGGCTGATGACTTCCTACCTTTAGGAGTTCTCTGTGGCAAAATCGGAGGACGGCTTTCCTCCATATCTCCAAGTTCATGATTGTGATCCTTGTGTATCTGATCAACAACCCATTTCCCAGAATCCCGTCTTTGCACCCTTATGAATGCAGGACAACCCGTCCTTGAATTTAGTTGAAAACCCTCCTTTGAGCACACAAACCTTCTCGAAGCAACAGAGCCATCAGTGCGCGATCGATATAGTTGGCCAGTCCTAGTTCTGAATCCTACACGCGTGGCATACACACTGTATAACTCACGCGCATCATCTGCCGAATCAAACTCTAACCCTATACACGGCTCAAGTTCAGACCCCCTTGCACCCTCTACATTAACATTGTTGTTGGCTCGTGCCATACCTAGTGGGTGTGCTCTTACAATCACTGCATTCCCATATTCTTCGCTGTAAGGATCACTACTTGAACTGCAATTACAGTAGGACCAATTACTTTTAACAATCATGCACTTTGATTAAATGGGACTAATAATACATAAATAAAGCACGAAGCTTGTGATTCAAAGACCTGTAAAATTCCTATAGTTTGTTTCTTTTCCTTGTGAAATCATTTCCCAAAAATTAAATCATAGAAACAAAGAGAAATCGACAAGTAAAGAAGTCGATCAGTCAGATTAAACTTTAAAGAATATTCAATAAAAACCCAACCCAGAGGGATTAATTACCTTCTGGTATTGTTGAAGAGACTGGGGATCGAATCGAAAACCATATCCTTCTTCTTCGTTTTTTTTGTATGTTAGGTCTGCTGTAGGGGGTCTGACTCTAAATCAAGCTTGTGGGTTTTGAAAAGCTAGATAAAGAGAGAGAAAGAGGAGGAGGTCGTCGTCTCTTCTCCATTTGCTTGTTTAGTTTATTATTATTGTCGTCGTCGTTGTTATTATATTGTTTTTGCCCTCTTCGGTTTATACGAATAATTATTTTAACTTTTTATTTTTTTAAGCTGTCAGGGCATGTAAAAGTTTATAGAGATTCATCTCCTATTGTTCTTATTACTATTGAAATCTAAAGAATATGGATTATAGTTTAATTTTTAATATTAGATAAAATAATTATTTCTAGATATATCTTTAGTAATTTTTTTTTAATGTTTGACCATCCATTCCAAAAAGTAAAAGAAAATGTTAGGGCACTAAAAATATTTAACACCTTATAATTAATATCAAATATCAATTCTATATTTTAAAAATAAAAAAATTAATTAAAAAATATTTTTTAAAAAAAAAAATCATCATTAAAAAAGTATAATAAAAATTGTGATTTAAAATATTTTTTAATAAAAAATATATTAAAATAATATATTTAAAAAAAAAAACTAGTTAATTATAAAAACATCTATAATGAAACTGCTAAATAAATAACTAAAAATAATAAAAAAATATTTTAGCTTTTCTTTATTTGTTTTTCTTATTTTAAGAGAAAAATTAAATAAAATGTTAAAATATCTTTTTTTTGTATAAATTTTATTTTTATATCTTTTTAAAGAGTTAAAACTAACAAAGTAGGGTTAATAAAAAAAATAAGCCAATTTAATCTAGCCATATAAAAAAATATCAAAAATATTAAAACAATATTTCTTTCAATTTAATAAAATTAAATTTTTATATGATTTTTTTTTATGATAAAAAAATTATATTTATATTATTTAAAATATTATTTTATCAATTTAATTTTTTAAAATAATATTTTTTTATAAGAGATATTCTAACCAAATATCAAAGAGGTCCTCGATCATATTTGAATAGACTTGGTATTTATTTAAAAGTTTTTATTTTTTAAAGTATTGTTAGTTAAAAATATATTAAAATATTATATTTTTATTTTTAATATCAATTTATTAAAATAATTTAAAAATATTAAAATAATATTTTTTTTAATAAAAATAACAAAACTATCGGTCTCTCCGCGATGCGACTTATAAAAACAAGAAGTTGGACTCGTTGGTAACAACTTGTATTCCAAAGAAACATATAGAGTTACAACCCTAAACAGTATCACCGACGTTGCCTTCCATCCATTTCCACTTTTCCTGTTATCCCATTCGCCCGTCACACTTCTCAAACCTGATAACCCGTCATTTTAGAAAACAACCACCGTCTCTCAATAAAATAAAAAGGAAAAGTCATCTTCCTCCTTTCCTCCGTCCCTCCTCGTTAAGTAAAGGAAAACAAGAGAGAAGGGAGAAGAATCAGCAGAGATGTACGGATACGCAAGCGTTAGCAACAAGGATGGGGCAAAGGAGATTGATTTGGAGGCAGGGAATGGAGAGACTTTGTACCCGGGTTTGAGTCTCGGAGAGAACCAATTACGATGGGGTTTGATTCGCAAAGTTTATGGAATCTTGGCTGCTCAGCTCGTACTCACCACCATCGTCTCTGCTGTTACGATTCTCTATACTCCTATGACTGATCTCCTCAAGGGAAGTTTCGGGTTCGTTTTGTTTCTATCAATTGCCCCCTTTATTTGTAAGTACTCAATATTCAAGATCTCTCCTTTCTTTCTTGATTTGTTTGTGGTTTTATGTTGTTTAAATCTCACGTTTTTAGGATTTCTTTTTGGGTTAAAGATTGAAACTTGATTGTGAATTTGTAATTTAAAATATAAATTTTTTTATAAATTTCTCGTGACATAGACAGTTTAAATTGAAAAAAGTTTCTTGAAACTCAAGGGGATTCACTTGTAAGAGGATTGTGAATTTGCTTGTTTCTTGAAATTTTGTTCTTTTAATGAGGGTAATTTTTCTTCCAGTGTTGTGGCCCTTGCATGTGTATCACCAGAAACACCCTGTGAATCTAATTATTCTTGGCCTCTTCACCGTTTCGCTTAGCCTCTTGGTTGGAGCAAGCTGCGCTAATATAGAAGGTCGGTATATTTATCTTATCCTGTTTGGACATTTAATAGGTTGATTGTTGGCGACTTCACGTGCAGCTTTTATAATTATGATTTGATTATTGTCTTGCATTCAAATATTTTCAGGTAAAATTGTGCTTGAGGCATTAATTCTGACCTCCGCTGTGGTTTGCTCTCTAACTGCATACACTTTCTGGGCTGCTAAGAAGGGCAAGGACTTTAGCTTCCTGGGACCAATTCTCTTCACTTCCCTCATTATCCTCATCCTGACTAGTTTTATCCAGGTCAGATGCCTCATTTTTTTCAAGTCACCCTCCCATGGATGTTTTGTCTTGTGCAACACGGAGCTATTATGTGATCACCCGGTATATAGGTCTGATTTTATGGATGTTCTGGTATTATGCAGGTGTTCTTCCCACTTGGCTCAACGTCCACTGCAGTTTATGGTGGAATTAGCGCTTTGATTTTCTGTGGATACATTGTTTATGACACTGACCACCTGATCAAGCGCTTCTCTTATGATGAGTATATTTTGGCCTCCGTTGCTCTCTACTTGGACATTTTGAACCTGTTTCTTTCCATTCTGCGGGTGCTGAGTCAGAGAAACAGTTAGTTGTACAGCATACTCTCTTCAGCCAGGGTTAGCATGCAATTATATATTTGATAATAACTGATATTCACTGTGAAATTGCGGATTTTATATGTTATTAATGTACTCTGCTAGTGCCTAAGTGGGCAGTTGCTCTTTGCAGAGTCCTTGGTGTTCTATTTTCCTAATCAACTGTAGTAAAAATATTATTCTATGTGAATTGTTTCCACTCTATGCCATTTTCTTCTACTTGGGTGGATTGCCTTTCTCAGGACTTCTTTTGCACGCCAAATCGTGGTACAGCGTGAATTGTAGGCTGCTGCTGATACTAATGGTTGTTTTGGAGTGAAAAACATTCAGTTGCTGCCAGAAACTTGTCTGTAGGAAATTTGGATGTCTCATCAAGCTAATCAGCTATAACATGAGTTGGCAGGATTTTTGTTGAATCCTCTGCCTGCTGTATCCTCCTTGTTAACAAGTTATGGATGTCATGGGATTGCTTGTTCACTCCTTAACTCAAAAGTGCACTCGCTGTTATGCATTATACGTGGACCTTCATAACCTTGGCCCTAGCCATTGGCCTCGCACTGTTATCCACTTCGCTTTTCTCAGGCGCGCATTTCCCCTATCTCGCAAGCCAAAATGCTTAAATATGCTCTCAATTGTCAAAACAGGACATGAAAAAATACAATATAAACTAGAGGACCGTAAAATTATAATTACTGAAAATTATAAAATTGTAAGTAATTTTTATTAATTAATTATAAGTTAAGAAATTAAATTATATTAAAATCTAATAAAATAAATCAATAATATGATAATTAATAAGTGATTTATAAATTAATAAAATGAATGATTTAAATAAAATGAGAGATAAATAATATAAATTAATGACATAAAAAAATAAAAAGTTTTAAAATAATTTTTTTTAATATAGAAAAATCACTGAAAAATAGAAACCACATAAATTTAATGATAATTTTGTTGTTTTCATGATAGACCTTTTTTCTAATGAGTTGTAAATTAATGAATTTAAATTAGTAATTAATTAACATGAATTTAATAATGGCATAAACTCCTAAACAATGTCTAATGTGCTAGAAAAAATTTAAATTAAAAATAATCATTTTAAAAAATAAATACATAAAATAGAATAATAAAAAAAAGTCTTCATTTTAAATTTTCTCCATGTAACATAAATCTCTAATTTTTATATATTCTTAACAGATATGAGTCATAATTTTAAACATGTTGTTCTCTTTTTATTTCAAACATATCGTTCTCTCTCGTTTTGATGAATTATTGGGCCTGCAATATATGATTGTAAAGTTTCAAATATCTAGTTTCTAGCCCAACTTTAATCTAAGAAAAATTCTAGTGGTAGCTCTAAATATGTCCCAAACAGTACACAAATGTCTCATTTAACATATTTGATAATATTAGTTTACTAACTTTGATTCTCTTAAGTATTATGTCCCTAACTCTATTTGACTTGAAAATTTATCACAATATATTTTCATGTATTTGATATTTCCCTTTAAAATTTCAACTTTATCCAATATGTAGTTTGAAAGATATGCTAAATCTCGCAAAACTAGTCAGCAAATATTTTAAAGTCAAATTTGGACTTGACCTGGTTTATATTACAACTTTAGTAAACTTGTAAAATCGGACTGAGTTTACTAATTTTGCACGAGTTAAGTCCCATTTTTTTATTTTGAGTTTTTAATCTGATTTAACACGTTAGATACATGTTGACTCGTAAAATCGTAAGATTTTAAGAGTTAACTCGCGATTTTAACAATAACGGTGCCAATCATTCTTAATGTTCTCATGCTCCCACATCATTGCCAAGTTCTTTATTTCAATAGTTAAGAAATGCAACATAAAGAAAAATAACAACATTTTTTTTTAAGTGGATGATAAGCAATTACTCTAACAAATCTTTATTCTAACCAATATATTATATTAAAAATCTACATGGTAACATGATCAAAAAATTGATGTCTTCTCTTTAGTGCAAGAGTGTCAAAATAATAAATAACCCGACGAAATCGGGGTCGAACCACAGGGAGGTAACTTGTATAAATTATAAATAACAGAAATACAACAACAACAACAATAATAGTAATAGAAATAGTAGCAGTAATAGTAGTAGAAGAAGAAGAAGAAGTTGATGAGAACTTTGAGGTGAAAGATCAATGTAAGGATTAAATAATAATAACAATAAATATCAAGGTTAGAGAATCCACTAATGGTATTTGAAACAACTATAGTATAAATTCTTATTACTCAAATAAAAATCACACCTAAAGAAGGTTCCAATCAAATTATAAATTGTTAATATGAGGACATTAGTTATCTTATTCGAATAATGCTAATAGTTATAAATGTTATTAAGTATTCATGATTATAACTTATGTTAACAACAAATCAAGTTCCTTTCATAGCACAAGTGTTGGTTATATTATACGGTTTGTGCTATGAAAGTGGTAAGTATTTGTTGTACCAAGTGTTATACAATATAATTCTAAATTAGTCATTTAACAAGCAAAGCATTAAAAAGTGAACAAGATAACAAATACAAAACATGTTAGTATCAAACATTAAAGTCCATGTTAAATTTACACTATACTTATTCGTACACCATTAGTGTAACCTTTTCACCTTGACATAATAAACTTAGTTAAATATAATGAAAGAGGAAAATGTAAATAAAAAAGATAAAAACATAAATAAGATAAAAGTTAACTAAGTAAAAAAAAAAAATTGAAAGACATAAACTTGATATTAATGAAAGCAAAGCATAAACATTAAAAAAAATACAAAGCAAAAGCATGATTTTCATCTGGAAACCAAGATGCCTAAATACATGGCAAATGCCTCTTTTTGTAGGCCAAAATTAAAAACTATTGATTTGATGACTAACTGATGAGTGGGTGGCCAAGTCTTGACTTAGTAACAATTCTTATCTTTTTTTGTCTGAATAAAACATCATTGATAATATCAGAATTTAAACCAAACCTCCACATGAAACTTCTAGAAAATTGTCTCAACTTTCTAGGAAAAACAATTGAGGTCATTTAGACTTTTAGAACTTAAGATATAGGTTGAATCCTGAACAATGTCTGGACTGTAGGACAGATTTATATTTCTTTGTTGTTGCTATAATTTGGACTTGAAAATGACTCCTCATGAAAGTTGTAGGCCTATGTATTACCTTTCCATCCATATAAACTAGACTTAAATTCGAGATCTACGGCTCCAGATATGACTCAATTATCAAACAGTGTTCCAGTTTGGGTTGTACCAACATCTCTTTTCTATGTTTGGTCATCTCTTTGTCTTTTCAATTTCAGTACTTAAACTCATCAATCAATCCTTTTATTTATATGACAGGCCTGCATTTAAGATAAATATTTATCACAAATTAAAGGTATCTTATATTATTAGATATGTTATTATAAAACATGCTTTAATTAAAAAATTATTGATACTTCAAGTGAAAAATAATGATATAAAACTTTGATAAAAATACACTTTTAAGTACTAATCATATAGCATGAGGAAAGGATACTAGTATAGGTAGGTTATAACCAATATACAAAATATTAATATCCATTGACATTATGATGGTGTTACTCACAGTTATAAACTAAGTTATCATATTCATTTACTCAACCAGAAGATATACTCATGCATATATCATTTAAGTATGTTTACAAAAATAAAGAAAACATATATGTATTATAACCTACAATATACAAAAAGTGTCATATGCTACCTCTGCTTTATGTAGGGCAAGACTATGCTGAACTTGTGTATAAAACATGATTACACATAATTAATAAAGCATGCATATGTACCTATCTTTTTTTTCATAGAATTTGTATGTATCTAAATAAGAGCATTCAAGCACACTTTATTTACTTAATGCCACTAACATCATTTAACTCTTCTATTTCAAGGTTAAGATATTAATACCACTCACATCATTTGAACATTTACCTTATACTAACTACGATATGTTTTGTTATCATTAGTCAACTTTATAAATGTACTAATCCATGTTTATTAAAGAAGTAGCAACGCCTATACATAACTCTTTTATATTCCTTTTAAGAATAATTTGCCTTTACAATTGTATTAATCCATGTTTATTAAAGGAGTATCAACACCTATACATAACTCTTTTATATTCTTTTTAAGAATAATTTGCCTCGCGATATAGCACAGGTCAAGGATCTAGTGTTCTATTATATGAAGATATGAGGTGTAGGTGGTGATGATAATTTTTTTTATAACAATTAGGCTATAACTAGTTACATATTAGTTACAACTTGTTCCCATTAAAATATATATCATCACATCATCAGCTTATATCAACATCTCTAAAAAAAGCAATTGTATTCATCTTTCTTTCTTTTCTTTTTAAGAACTCTTAATTTCTCAAAAAATCATAGCCCGCTATGATATCCCAATGCCATTAACCATTTTCATCCAATACACCAATAAAGTGCAATCCAAACCCTATCTCTTTGTCGACCAAACCCTCAATAGCCCTATCCAAACCAGACTTACTGTTGAGATGATATAATGAAATGATTATCTTGAAAAGCTATGCATTTCTTTTTTATTTATTTATTTTCCCATTGTCAAAAAAGTATCACCAATAATCATGGAAACATTGAGAAATATCAATAAAAATAAAAGATTCTTAATGATGCTTAAACTAAAACATATATGCATTATAACCTATGATATACTGTCATATGTTGTCTTCGTTCTATTTAGGGCGAGACTGTGTTGAACCTATATACAAAACATGATTACATATAATGAATAAAGCATGCACACACACCCCTATTCTTTCATGGAATTTATATGTATTGCTAATAAGAGCATTAAGCACACTTTATTAACTCGATACCATTGGCTTCATTTAACTCTTCTATTTCAAGGCTAAGATATCAACTCTTGATATCTTACAATTCAAATCACTTAAACATTTACCTTATACCGACAATGATATATCTCGTTATCATTAGTCAATTTTACAAGTGGACTAATCCATTTCATTAAAAAACACCTTTATAGGTGGTTTGTGAATTGAAATTTCTAATTTATTCCCAAACTAATTCACTGTTGAAGGGTAAATCTGAAAAAAAATCCAATTAAAGAAAAAGAAAACAACAAAAAAACATGAGTCAACTTGGTTAACCTTACAAACCTACAACTTAGGTCATGAGATTTGGATAACTCCATAAAAAATAAAGTTAAAAAGAGATTATAAAGCTCAATCCTAATAAACCTAATGATGCATGATGAAATTGATAACAATATTAATTATAAGAAGGACCTAAAAAAGATTGAAGTCAACTCGAACTAAACTTCTAAACCCATGACTTGGATCATAAAGCTAGAATTACCCTATAGAAGGCAAACAAAGAAAAATCACGAAACCCAATTCTCAATCAACCCAATGATGGATGATGAAATTGAAAAAAAAATCATTTAAAAAAAGATTCAAAATAAAACAAATAAAAATCAAAAGAATTATGACTAAATTTGACAAAAACAAATGATAGGACCCTTTGCTCTTTTTGAAAATAATATGTGTGGAAACTTATTAGTACTTAAAAGTGCATTTTTATCAAGGTTTTATATCATCATTTTGCACTCGAAGTATCAATAACTCCTTAACTAAAACATGTTTTATAATAATGTATCTAATAATATAACATACCTATAATTTATGGTAAATGTCTATTTTTAATGCAGACTTATCACATAAATGAAAGGATTGATTGATGAATTTAAGAACTGAAATTGAAAAGATAAAGAGATGGCCAAACTTAGAAAAGAGATGTCGGTGCAATCCAAACCGGAACACTGTTCGGTAATTGGGTCATATCTAGAGCTATATATCTCAGATTTAGGTCAAATTTATATGGATGGAAAGGTAAGACATAGGCCTACAACTTTCATATGGAGCCCAAGATCTAAAAAGGTTATTTTTAAGTCCAAATTGTAGCAACAACAAAGAAGCCTGAATCTGTCTTCTAGCCCGAGCACTGTTCAATGTTTGACCCATATCTGGAGTTCTAGAAGTCCAAATGAGTTGAATTTTTTACATAAGAAAGATGAGACAATTTCCTACAACTTTCATGTTTTTAGTGGCTCCAATTTTGACGTTATCAATGAAGTTTTGGGCAGACAAGAGAAGATAAGAATTGTCACCAAGTCAAGAGGTGGTCACCCACTCATCAATTAGTCATCAAATCAATAGTTCCCAATTTTGGCCTATAAAAGGAGGCATTTGCCATGCATTTAGGCATCTTGGTTTCCAGATCAAGATCATGCTCTTCCTTTCTCTCTTTGTATTTTTTGTAATGTTTATGCTTTGCTTTCATTAATATTAAGTTTATGCCTTTCATTTCCTTTCCTTTACTTAGTTAACTCTTATCTTATTTATGTTCTTATTTTGTTTATTTATTTTTCTTTCTTTCATTATGTCTAGCTAAGTTAATTATGTCAAGGTGAAAAGGTTACACTAATGGTGTAAGAAATTTCATTATGTTTAGCTAAGTTTATTATGTCAAGGTGAAAAGGTTACACTAATGGTGTAAGAATAAGTAGTGTGTAAACTTGATACGGTCTACAATGTTTGATACTAACATGATTTGTATTTGTTATCTTGTTCACTCTTTAATACTTTGTTTGTTAAATGACTAATCTTGATTTATGTTGTATAACACTTGGTACAACAAATATTTGGCCCTCTCATAGCCCATACTGTATGGTATAACCGACACCTGAGCTATGAAAGGAACTTGATTTATTGTTAACATAAGTTATAATCATGAATGCTTGACGAGATTTACAAGTATTAGCATTAATTGAATAAGATGACTAATGTAATCATATTAATAATATATAATCTGATTGGAACCTCTTTTGTGTGTGGTTTTCAATTGAATAAGAAGAGTTTATACTATACTTGTTTAATACTTGCCCTCATCATAGTTTTGAAACATGGAGATTGGTTTCACATTTTTATGAAGGGTTAACACCTAGAGATAGGCAAATGGTTGAATTGATATGCAATGGAACTTTTGAAGATAAAGACCCTGATGAAGCAATAGAGTACTTAGACTTGTTAGATGAAAATGCTTAAATTGGAACACTGCGGGTACTTATGAGGCACCGAGTAAAATTCAACCTCATACATCTAGTGGAGGTATGTACAACCTTAGGAAAGATCATGACCTTCAAGCCAAGTTTGCATCTTTAGCTAGAAAAGTCGAGGCACTAGAATTGAAAAAGAGTGGTCAATTAAAATCTATTGAAAACATTGTGTGTCAAACATGTGAAACAAATAAACACTCAACCAATAATTGTCCAACCTTGGCTTCTTTTAAGGAATGTCTCTATGAACAAGCTCATGCTTTAAACAGTTTCCAAGGGGCCAACCACAACCCATACTCTCAAGCATACAACCCTGGTTGGAGAAATCACCTAAATTTCAGTTGGAAGAGTGAGAACAACAATGCACAAACTTCACAACCACCGTTTCAAGCACACTATAATTTCTAAAATTCTCATGGATATGCACCTCCTTATGCTCCACCTCCTAGAAGAAATCTTGAGGAAACATTGCATGTATTCATTAAAAAGCAAGAGACAATCAATACTCAATTTGCTCAAAACATGACAGATTTTAAAGATACTCTTGCAAAATTAACATCTGCTCTCAATTTCCAAGAGAAAGGTAAGTTTCCATCTCAACCACAACAAAATCTCAAGGGGCAATACAATGCAAATGCAAGCAGTTCCGGAAGTCAACACATAGATCAAGTCAAATCAGTCACTACTCTTCGCCATGGTAAGGTTATTGAAAAACCCATTCTTGAACCTTATGAGAAAGATGATGGGTCAATCTCTGAGGGTAAGGAAGGGGTTGAATCTGAAAATTATAAAGAAATGACTAATTCCCCGCCAGTAGTTCCATTTCCTCAAGCCATGACCAAACAAAGAAAAGTCAGTCACAATTCTGAAATTTTTGAAACTTTCAAACAGGTAAGAATCAATATACCTTTGCTGGATGCTATTAAACAGGTTCCTTCCTATGCTACATTTTTGAAATATCTATGCACTATGAAGAGGAAACTGAATGTGAAAAAGAAAGCCTTTCTAACCGAACAAGTAAGTGTTATTCTTTAGAACAATAATGCTTTGAAATATAAAGACCCTGACTGTCCTATAATTTCTTGCTTTATTGGAGAGCATAAAATTGAAAGAGTCTTACTTGATCTCGGTGTTAGTGTGAATTTACTTCCATATTCAGTTTTTGAGAGTCTCAATCTAGGTGAGTTAAAACCAACTTCTATAACTCTTTTACTTGCCGATAGATCTATAAAAGTGCCTAGAGGAATAATTGAAGATGTGTTAGTACAAGTCGATAAATTCATTTATCCTGTGGATTTTATTGTCTTGGACACACAACCTGTTGAAGTATGTAATTCATTTCCTATTATTTTAGGACATCCATTTCTTGCAACTTCTAACGCATTGATTAATTGTAGAAATGGACTCATGAAGCTATCATTTGGAAACATGACATTGGAGATGAATATTTTCAACATTTACAAGCAACCTAGAGATGATAATGATTTACAAGAAGTGGACTTTACTGAAAAATTAATTCATGATTAATTTCCAACCACTTCTAGTAAAATTGAGATTGATGAATCTGATGATTTGCAAATGATTTATTTTCAGGAAGAATCAAAGACAAGTAATTAGAGGCCGCAAATTGAGGAATTGCCACCACGATTAATTAAGTTCATACCTTCAAGTGTTCAACCACCCAAACCTGATTTGAAATCATTGCCATCCAATCTCAAATACTCATTTTTAGGAGAAAATGAAACTTTTCCGGTAATAATCTCTTCCAAACTTAATGCACATCAAGAAGGTAAGTTATTACAAACTCTGAAAATGCACAAAAATACATTAGGATGAACCATAGCTGATATAAAAGGAATTAGTCCTTTGAGTTGTACATACAGAATTTATTTAGAGGAAAATGCTAAACCCTCTAGAGAAATGCAACGAAGGCTAAATCCTAATATGAAAGAAGTAGTGAAAAATGAAGTCATTAAGCTTCTAGATAATGAAATCATTTATCCTATTTCTGACAGCAAATGGGTAAGTCCTACCCAAGTTGTACCTAAGAAATCTGGAGTCACTGTGATAACAAATGAGAACAATGAGTTAATTCCCACTAGAACTGTTACTGGTTGGCGCATGTGTATTGACTATAGGAAACTTAATTCAATGACTAGAAAATATCATTTTCCTTTACCTTTCATGGATCAAATCCTAAAAAGAGTTGCAGGTCATGAATTTTATTGTTTCCTAGATGGCTATTCGGGTTACAACTTTAAATAGTGCTCAAATGAATTATACCACCACTAAAAAAGAATTACTTGCAGTAGTATTTGCATGTGAAAAATTCAGGTCTTATCTTGTTGGCTCACCTATTGTTGTTTTTAGTGATCATGCAGCATTAAAATATCTTCTTTCTAAGAAAGATTCTAAGGCTAGATTAGTGAGGTGGATTTTATTACTTCAACAATTTGATATCACAATCAAAGATAAGAAAGGCAGCGAAAATGTTGTTGCAGATCACTTGTCAAGATTGACAACAGATTCGAAAACTGACATCACACCAATCGATGACTACTTTCCCGATGAGTCTTTACTTTCCATCTCTACAATGCCTTGGTTTGCTAATATTGTCAATTTTCTTGTTTCAGGACAATTGCCAGCTCATTGGAGTACCCAAGATAAAAGAAAGTTCTTGAACAAAGTGAAGAACTTTTATTGGGATGACCCTTATTTATTCAAATATTATCCTGATCAAATATTTCAAAGATGCATTCCTGATAATGAGGTAAGTAGTGTCATTAAATTTTGTCATTCTGAGGCATGTGGGGGGCCATTTCTCATCAAAAAAGACAATTGTAAAAATTTTACAAAGTGGATTTTACTGGCCTACCATGTTCAAGGACTCACATGCATTTTGCAAGACTTGTGAGAATTGTCAAAAGTTAGGATCTATTTCAAAACATCACATGATGCTTTTAAATCCTATTCTTGTCATTGAGATCTTTGACTGTTGGGGTATAGATTTCATGGGTCCATTCCCTCCATCATTTGGTTTCTTATACATATTAGTCGCAATAGATTATGTTTCAAAATGGATAGAGGTAATTCCAAGTTGAAACAATGATCACAAAATAGTGATAAAGTTTTTTAAAGAAAATATTTTGAGCCGATTTGGAGTCTCTCGAGCCATAATAAGTAATGGTGGAACACATTTCTGCAACAAGCCATTTGAGTCTTTAATGAAGAAATATGGAATCACACACAAAGTTGCCACCCCTTATCACCCTCAAACAAGTGGACAAGTAGAGCTTGCTAATAGGAAGATCAAACATATTTTGGAGAAAACAGTGAACCCTAATAGGAAAGACTGGTCTTTAAGACTTAATGATGCACTTTGGGCTTATCGAACTGCTTATAAAACATCATTAGGTATGTCACCTTATAGACTAGTCTATGGAAAACCTTGTCACTTGCCTATGGAACTTGAACATAAAGCTTATTGGGCTATTAAAGCTTTCAATTCAAATCTGGATGATGTTAGACAACTGCAAAAATTACAAATAAATGAGCTTGAGAAAATAAGAAATGATGTATATGAAAATTCAAGAATTCATAAAGCAAGAATTAAAGAGTTTCATGATAAGAAAATACTGAGAAAAACATTCAATGTTGGTCAAAAAATCTTACTTTATAATTCTCGACTGCATTTATTTTCTAGAAAATTAAGATCAAGATGGAGCGGTCCTTTTATTGTGAAACATGTGTATCCATATGGGGCCTATGATATCGAGAATCCAAAGAATGAAAATGTTTTTAAGGTAAATGGACATCGTCTGAAAGTTTACTTTGACAATTTTTCAGTTGAACATGACTTTATTGAATTGGGTGATCCTGTATATAAAGATTGATTTTTTCTCATATTATTTTTGTGTTTCTTTTTGAGTGATTTTTGCTAGTTTCTCTCACCCCGGTCAAATAGCGGATAACGGTACTCCGTGACTTAAGTCGATTCTTTCAGTTTCCTACAATAACTAATATCTGTGTATATATTTATGCAATTCTTTGAATCTCTCTTCCAATTCTCATTTAAAAATGGACACTAATCTTGAAAAATTGAAAAAGTATTTTCCCGCTCTACCTTAGAATGCGATTACAAAAATTTATTGTGCTAGATGTGCAAGATTGAGGTTGTTAATGAATCATGAAATTCCTGAAGATATTTGCTGGTTGATTGAAGCAAAGGTCTAATTATCAGGTTAGTCCTATAATTCCTTCATTTCACACATGCCTGGAACAGGTAAAAGCACTTTTGCAAAGAAATGTCATGCAAAATGACTGAAAGTCTGTCATTGACGTGCTAGATGGACTTGTAATGTGCAATGTCATTTTTTAGAAATGGTATCTATAAACTATGAAGATAAAATATAGTTCATTAAGGATGGCCTTAGTAAGGAGTCTTTAGATAATCTTCTATTAACTCTTGAGACGCATTCTAGTGGAGATGTGCATCGTGTAATTCATGATTTATGGCCTCATTTTTATAAAGAACATGATCAACTTAGTCTTGGGAATCTGACTAAAAAAGACCCTATTTGCCAGTTTTTAAGAAAACTAGATGGGAAGCCTATCCCCGACCCATAGAGGGCGTTGAAGTCGTTTTTGGACGTAAAACCAAGGGAAGATGTGAGCCACAATCACAATTACTTATACATACATATGCTTTTTAAAAAATAAATAAATAAATAAAGAGAGAGAGTGTGTGTGAGACTCTAGCTGGCCTACATATAGGTGGTATGATTGCCCTTTTAATTTCTCATCTATAAAATCCTCTCTTCCTTCCCTTCATTTCCAGTCAACCCATACATTCATCAAATATAGAAGTGTGTAGAAATGACAAGTTCCTCAGGTCATCAGATAAGAAATATTTATGTTTTCGGTGGATCTAGTCTTGGAAAAGAAAAGGAATTTTTAGAATCAGCAAATCATCTTAGTCAGGTGCTAACTGAGAGAAAGATTCATTTAGTGTATGGAGGAGGCAGTCTAGGGTTAATGGGAGGTGTGTCAATAGCTGCATTTTTAGGAGGTAGTCAAGATTTTGAGGTCATCCTCGAAGCTTTGGCACAAGGGGATATCATTGGAAAAACAATTGAAGAGGAACTACAGGTCTCCACAATGTCTGCTCGAATGAATGCAATGTTTAACCATGCTGATACCTTCATTACTTTACCAGGTGGTCTAGGCATATTGAAAGAGATCTTTCATATTTCCTCTTGCCCGACTGCACATTCACCATAAACCTATAAGTTTGTTAAATGTTAATGATTATTATGATAAGTTGTTGTCTTTTCTTGATCATGCTGTGGAACAGGAATTTCTAACATCTTCTGCACAACAAATCATAATCTCTGATGTTACTGCTGAACAATTGATTGACCAACTATAATCTTTCATTCCTATGATTAATCCCTCCATCAGTCGCATAAATTGGTCATTTAAGGAAAGTCGTAAAAAGCTTAAATTAGATTTGAGCCTTCATTTATGAATCTTTGTGTCTTTTGATTTTATTATTGTGTTTTATTGTTTCTTATTTTTGTTTTAGTGTGTTTCAGGTTTGTCAGTGTTCGTTATTTTAGGTGATATCTTCTATACTCTATCTTTCTACCTTAGAACATTGAGGACAATGTCTCGTTTTAGTTGGGGGGAGAGAGTAGTAGCTTAAAAAAAAAAAACTAACTGTGTTTTCTATTTCATAAAGCATGTGCAAAATTATTGTTGCTATGATGGTAGAGTAAGGAGAACTTTTTATGACTCTTGAGACGCATCTTAGTAACCATTCGTAATAAGGTTTATCATAATACTTCTTGAAATATTCAGGTTTACAAACTCTCGCATTACTATCACTTAATTCTACTTATATACTGATTTAACATGTATTCTTGAACCTTAATTTACACACACACACTTTAACATATGATTGTGGGTTGCACAATGGATTATTACTTTATTTATGTTCTTTTGTTAAAAGGTAACAACTAAGAAAAAGAGATAATATATAATTTAAAAAAAACATAAAAACAAAAAAAAGCAAAAAAAATGATGATAACAAAAATATAGATAAGTTTGGTTTCGTAGCCTCCCTAACCTAAGCAATTAACCCCGGAGGGGTGCTTTAACACCTAATACCCTAAAGTCAACTGACTTGGGAGCTATTGGCCCAACGCTTGTTATATGGGTTGAGGAGAAAAGCTTAAGGGAATCAAACATTGCACTATCAGTTTCTATCTCTTCTTCTTCCTCCATCTCAATTTGTTTTGACCTTTTCTCTTCAAGTTCTTTCCCACTTCTCAGCATGATCGCACTAACATTCTCTTTTGGATTCAATGCTTGGGAAGGCAATTTTTCATTCATTTGTGCCTCCAATTTCCCTATACTTGAAGCTACTTGCCCCATTTGCTTCTCCAAGTTGTGAATACTTGACCTTGTTTCCTGTTGAAAAGACATGACATTTTGTTGCAAGGTAACAGTATTAGAAGCCAAAGTTTTCATCATCTCACGAAGATCATCATTGGATGACGACCCCGTAACATTGGAGTTTGTGAATGAAGGGGGTTGTCTTGCTTGATAATTCTGTTGGGGCTGAAATCCATGGGGATGGAATTGTCGGCCTTGATTGCCTTGTTGGGATGGGTTGCCATAGCGTAAGTTGGGATGATCTCTCCATCCGGGATTGTACGTGTTGGAAAAGGGATCATATTTACGCTGGGGCTGTCCGTTGAATGCTTCATCAATTGCATGAGCTTGTTCAATATAATCTTCTTGCATTGTTGGGCACATATCCGAAGCATGTCCTTGTAAGGAGCATATGCTACAAACTTTCACCTGCTGCACATTTCCACAAGCCAAAGAACGCACAAGAGAAGTAAGATCATTAACTTTATTCTCAATGTTAGAAATACTTACCTCATTTACTCGTTTGTTGGAGAAGTCTCCACGAGTGCCAAACTGTTTTGAGTTGGCTGCCATGTTTGAGATCAATTGGCGTGCAGCCTCGGGTGTCTTATCCACCAATGCGCCTCCACTTGCAGCATCAATGATACTACGGTCAGTAGGCATTAATCCTTCATAGAAATATTGAATGAGCAACTGATCAGGTATTTGATGATGAGGACATTGAATGCACAGTTGCTCAAATCTTTCCCAATACTCAGAGAGTGTCTCTCCATGAGATTGCCGAATCCCACATATTTCTTTCCTTATGTTGGCAACTCGAGATGCTGGGAAATACTTCTCAAGGAAAATCTTCTTCATGGCATTCCAAGTTCCAATAGATCCTGGGAGAATAGAGAAAAGCCATGCCTTTGCTACCCCTTTTAAAGAGAAAGGGAAAGCTTTCAACTTAACCTGTTCTTCATCAACTCCATTCGGTTTCATGCCAACGCAAACCATATGGAACTCCTTGAGATGAGTATATGGATCTTCTCCTGCAAGACCATTAAATGTTGGTAACAAATGTATAAAACCAGATTTGAGCTCAAAGTTTACATTATTGTCAATGTTTATGCATAGTGGCTGATTTTCCACATTAGGAGCAGCAAGCTCCATGAGTGTTTGTTGTCGTGCAATAGCCATGGTGTTGAGGCGAGCTTCCTTTCTTAACCTGCGTAAAGTGCTTTCTATTTCAAAATCAACCTGCACTTGAATTTGATTAGTAGAACGGGTCACAGGCATCAATTGCTAAGAAAATTCAAAAGAAAGAAACCACACAAGAGACGAAAAATAATGCAAATTATATGAAAATCCAACGCTAGAAATTGAAAAGAAAGAAACCACACAAGAGACGAAAAATAGTGCAAATTATATGAAAATCCAACGCTAGGAAACTAAAATTGCCTAAAAACCTTACATAACAGAGGAATTTGGCCACGAAATGGTAAGGTTTACCACTAGTCTTGTTCAAAACGTCATTTCCCTTCAGGAAATAAAAGGTCAAACCCTAATTCCACAAACAAATCTGTTTTGAACAGTACCGTTGCGGCAAGTGAACAGTACCGCCGCAAGCAAAAAACTTTTTTTTTGTTTTTTTTTTCTGAATAATAATAAATAATAATCACAGCAAATAAAAATAACAGTACAAGCACAAGAATTAACTAAAATTACTTCCCCGGCAACGGCGCCAAAATTTGTTGCGATGTCGCGGTCGCACAAATTAATTACCCTTACACTTAAATCACACAAGATAGTATAGAGCAAGCAAGGGATCGATCCCACGAGGAAGATTTAGTTCAGATTTTTATGCTATACGTTATGCAATTGGGGGGTTTTGATTTGTGATAATCTAAAATATGGAAGAAATTAAACTAGTGAACACGATCAATTAAAACTAAAATTTATCAAGAAAACAAACCTTGGTCACAAGCACACATTCACCTACAGAAATCAGAACCGATCCTTGAAACGAAACTCCAGTTTATATTCTGAATTTTTATCTTTTCTTAACTTTGGTTAATTAACGGATCCGCCGTATAACTAGCCCTAACCAACATAATCACAGTGTCCGCACTAATGATTTAATCTAATGGCAGCCTTAAGATCTAGATAAATTCATTAATCTTAACAACCAAGTTGTCTGCTTGTGTTGCTTTGATCGAATGTTTTCCCTAAGTTTAATAACGTAGTTCCGCCACAATTATCAAGCTTAGTTGCTTCACAAGTTTATATACCCTAACTCCGGTTTTGATACCAAACTTAGCAATAGATTGTTCACAATAATAACTTAGAGTCCGCTCTAGCAATTATCAACAACAATCATAGAAAATATGCATAGGAAAACAATCATACTCATTCATAATACAAACTGAAAATAAATGGAAGAATAAATCTCACAGTTCTTGAAATCTGAAAGCTTTTGCGTCCTTGAAACCAAGAAAAGAGCTTAGCCTTGCATATCTATTGAACAACTACTCCTAAAGATAAAAGAAAGCATTATTTCTAGTATGTAGAGAGGAGAGTTTGTGTTTCTTCACTTCTAGTTGCTACCACCTTTCTTTGATTCTATTGCACTCCCTCCTCTTCTTTCTTGGCTCTCTTGATGTCTATATATAGGCTTCAATGGCAGCTCCTCTTGCTTCTTTATCAACAATGGTGGCTGCCAAACTTGTCAAACTTTGACATTAGTAGTCACCACAAACAACCCACCATTGTAGCCTCCTTCTTTGACAATGGCAGCATTCCAACTTGCAGCTGGTTTGTGGTTGGTGATTTGAGGTTGGTGGATTGAGGTTGGTGGCTACTTTTCTTGACCTTCTAGATTGATTTACTAGAGGGGCTAAATTGCTGAAATTATAACTTGGATGATAGTTTAGAAGCTTCGAAACATAATTTGGACTCATTTCTTCACGAAACCTGATTGCTAGCAGAATTCAGTTGTCATCTTTGAAAACTCATATCGCCCTCATCGGACCTTGTTTTTGGCTGAAACTTGGAGCGTTTCTAGACCTTTGAGTCAGGAATCCAACAAAATTGAGTTTGCATCAATTGGACTTCTATAGCTCCAGATATGGAATTTTGAATGGACAAAGGTCAACAGTGGCAGAATACGAGGTTTGACTTTGAAGGATGTGATTTCCATGATCTTCCTCTTTGTATTTTTCTTGCATTACATTTCCAGAAAGGTATGGATGTTAGCTTTTTAGAGCCACTGGAATCACTTCATTTTGATCTCTAGAAATCACGCTCTGCACAAAACATCGACTGAACATCAAATCTGCCAATTATCTCCAATTTACTCCTTTTTGCATTTTTCATCCAAAAGTGCCTTCAAAACATAAAACAAAGAATATCAAGGCATTTTACATATAAAACATGGACAAAACATTAGGTAAATGTGGGTGAAACAATCGAATAATATGGTTACATCAAATACCCCCACACTTAGCTCTTTCTCGTTCTCGAGAAAGGATAAATAAAATTAAATTGAAAATAACCATGATCAATCTCTTAATCTCCCATCAATGTCCAAGAGTACATGCATTATAAATAAGAATATAATAAAAAAGAATAAAATAAATAAATTTTTATGAATTTGTTTACATGCAAACTTCAAAATTCAATCAATCATCGGTATTTAAATGAAATCTATGCCATGCCAAAGTGATAGGTCCTCTCATTGATATACACTCCAACACTCATGTGTTTAGGGTTTATGTGTCTAAATCTCTCAAATTCAATCAAAGAGTATGTTCTACCATAAGCTTGCTTTTCAATCTCATCTCCATTATTAATATATTACAGACAATGCATGAATCAAAAGGTCTTATTTTCCGGTTGTAATTGGGCTAAGGTTAAGGTGAGGTAAAAGAGAGTAAAAGAAAAGGTTCAAATCAAAGAAAGTGGAGCATTCCGAAAAATGATATTTCAAACAAGATATTCCATCAAAGCTCATAAATTTTTCATCTTTAATCACCAATGCTTAACTGCTTTTGTTTTTAAGCATAAAATCTTAAGAACATAAAGGAACATTTTTTTCTTCTTCTTTTTTTTTTTTTGTGAACAACAAAGAAAACTAAAATAAGAAAATAAAAATTCTCCCAATACCCCCAATCTTAATATCATTTTTTTTATAATGCTCTACTTTTCTTTTCTTTTTTTCTTTTTTTTTGTAATTTTGCCCATCTTTTCATCAAGCATCACTTCTTCTGTCTTTTCACATAATTTCCAACCATAATTCCATGAAATATCACAAGTATATGCTCTACTAATCCTTGGCCAGGGGAAAAGGAAAATATATATAAAGTTAAGGCTTATACATGGATAAAGCAAAGAAAAGATAAACAAGCTCAAAAGGGGCTCACTAAGGATAATATGTTTTAGGTTGGCTTTTTGGTTCAAGTGCTTTAAAATTCCTATTGCCTTTATCATCTTCATGTATATTTGTAATGGAATATAATCTCAATAAGATATGAAGCAAGTTCTAGAGATACATATCATTGAAAGAATGCACACTCAAAGAATATAACGTGGAAGGCTCAAAAGCTTGCATTGGCATAACACTATAAAGTCAACATGACATATTCTCAAAGTCAATCCTTAAATCAATTAAACCTTAAAATTTGCATGCATACTCCTTCGTTTGATTTATATCTTCATCTAACTCAATTAATTCTCATACATAATACTCATATGCTCAAAAATCAATGGGAGTTAAAAAGATCAAACATGATTTTTTTTTTTTGAACAACAAAGAAAACTAAAATAAGAAAATAAAAATTCTCCCAATACCCCCACACTTAAAACACAACATTGTCCTCAATGTTGAAATAAAAGCAAAGGAACATAAGAGAATGACAGAAAATAAATTAAAATACAAAAAAGTAAAAGATAAAGAAAAAGAAAGCAAATCTGATATTTTTTTTTTTGTGCTGGGTTGCCTCCCAGTAAGCGCTTTTGTTTTATGTCATTGGCTTGACATGTGGCACGCTCATTCTTCATAGATTGGTTCAGCTAACTCTACAGAAGCGGTGAGTTCTGCCATCCAACCTTCATAGAAAGGGTTTAAACGATGTCCATTGACCTTGAGTGCTTTATTGGTTTCTAAACTTGTAATTTCAACTGCACCATAAGAAAAAATATTAGAAACAACAAAAGGTCCAATCCAACGAGAGCGCAATTTTCCAGGAAAAAGTTTTAAATGATGATAAAGAAGGATTTTGTCTCCAACATGAAATTCCTTTCTTGTAAGCATTCTGTCATAAAGATTCTTAGTCTTTTCTTTGTAAATCCTTGCATTCTCATAAGCATCATTTTGTTTTTCTCTCAACGTGGTGGCAGTCCTTTTAGGTACCAAAAGGATAGACGCCCTCTTTTTTTTTCTTTATTATTATTATTATTATTATTACTATTATTCTTATTATTATTATTATTATTATTATTGTTACTCTTATTATTGTTGTTGTTGTTATTATTGTTATTGTTGTATTATTGTTATTTATAATTTGTACAATTAACCTCCCTATGCTTCGACCCTAGTCTTGCCGGGTTATTTATTACTTTGACATTCCTGCACTTAGGAGAAGACATCAATCTTTTAGCCGTGTCAGAAACCAAGAAGAGGGGAGGAGAGAGAAGATGAAAAAAAAGTCGTCAAGCGTCTTAATTAACAAAATACACTGTACCATTGGATGACCTCACCAAGATGCTTCCAAAGCCATCAAGGATGGCGATGTTACAACATCGAAAAAAGTCACACATGCTACTAGATATAACGACTTTCTTCACATGTTGGCGCGTGCAATGCATATACTAGCCTTTTTTCCATTGCCCATTTACCCTTGTCCATATAATTGTTATCAGTTTCAAATTTGATCCCTTAAACCTTAATCATTTTAGATTAATAAAAATGAACTTCATTTCTAGACAACTAGAAAACACTGTTAAGTTTAATCTCAAATAAATTTAGCTTTAAATGACCAAATTGAAAACAAAAAAGAAGAAGATAAAATTGAGTGACCAAAAAATAGGGCAGAGTTTTCCCCTACTTGTGCAATTCATTCCTCGATTCTTTAAAGAAAAAGGAGTGCAATAATTTATATTGTTCAAGTTTAGTCCTCATAGCTTTAATTATCTTAAATCAATAAATTTTCATTTAATTTGACCAAACTGAGTATCAACTATGCAATAAATTTTTTTATGCCCTAAGATCTGATAAGATAGGCAACCAAAACAAACTATTAAATCCAATTCTAAATAAACAATAATCCAATTTCAAATAAACACAACTTCAAAGAAGAACAAAACATTGAGGGATCAGGATTAAATAACTAAAGGAACATAATAAAATGAGTTGTGTTTTTTCCTCATATCTTTTAGTTATTTTCTTAGGCGTCGTTTGTTTGCTAGAAAATAGTTTTTTTTTGAAAAGTGAATTCCTGAAAAGTAAATTATTTTCTGATATTTGATAGTGTAATGAAAAATAAGTTGGAAAACACTTTTCAGTACTTGGTTATGTTATGGAAAATGAGCTGAAAAATAACTTATTAATATTTTATTTTTCTGAAGTTTATTAAAATAATGAGAAATAAATCTTATAAATTAAAAAGTTGAATGAGAATGAAATTGAAAAAAAATATAATTTCAAAAATTATCTCAAATATCTAAATTTTATAGAAAAATACTTTACTAAAAACCAAACTAAATTTTTTTTACTGAAAAATATTTTTTATTAATTAATTTTTTTAATAATAAATGAATAAAAAATAATTTTTTAAAAATTACACATTACCTTAAATGTAATTTTATAAAAGTTTTAAATAACCTCAATCTAAGTAGATAGATTTTCTACTTCACGAATGAATTGGAGATATGTTTTATTTTAAAATAACAGATAACCTGAAAATAACTTATAATTATAAAATCCTCGAAAATAACTTATAATTATAATTGTGGTTAAAGGGACAAAATGATTGATGCTGATTTTTACAGGAAGAAGGGTAAGGTTAGGCAGTCATTTTCAATCCATAAAAAGGAAGTCCAAAACCCAAGGCCTTCTCCTTCTTCCTTCTCCTTCCACGATGACTCCATGAAAGAGAAGTCACCGATCCCTTGTCTTTCTCGCTACAAAATCAGAACAATTAATCCTTCCCAAATGAATTTCTTCAAATCAGTCTTCGCCGATGATACAACACCACCCGATTCACCCAATTCCCATTCCCCTCCTAACAAGTCCACCTCCGAAGACCCGAACCCGACAACCCAAAACCCCACCTGGTCTCTTGGTTCATTAATCCAGACCTTAGCAACCAAGTCTGAATCCGTTATGGAAATCTACAAAAAGGATCTTGAAGAATTCGGATCCGGCTTAAAAAAAGAAACCGCCATTATTCGTGATGTCGCTTCACGCGCCGTCCATGATCTCCCCGCGTCCTTCGAGGCAAGCGCAGCCGTCGCTCAAGAAACCATCGACGGTATTGGATCCACCATGTGGAAATCAACGGCCCAGATCATTTCTCAAGGTAAAGACTCCATTTTAGATGCTGACCATGATCGTGATTTACTCTCATCTAATGCTGATGGTAGTAGAAGTAATTTGAGTAAACAGAAGTCTTTGGATGTGAAATACAATCGTTTTGATGCTCAAGTGCATGCATTGCAGTCTGATTTGGATACTTATTGTAGCGAACCAGAGGATAAGGTTGATTATGAGAAATGGAAAGTAGGGGGTCTTGTAATTGATGAGAATAAAGAGGAGATCGAGCGGTTAATTACTGAGAATGGAGTGATTAGGGATATTTATAATGAGGTTGTGCCGAACAGAGTTGATGATGACAGTTTCTGGAGTAGGTATTTTTATAGGATGCTCAAGTTGAAACAAACCGAGGAAGCGAGGGCTTTGCTTGTTAAACGAGTGATTTCTGGTGATGAAGAGGATTTGAGTTGGGATTTTGATGATGATAAGGAGGAGGGTGATGTGTTTTTGTCGAAAGGTGAATCAAGTAAAGATGCAAAGGTAGAGAAGGTGAATGTTGATGAGGTGATTAATGAGAATTTAGAAGAGAAGGAAAAGGTTGGGGTTGATAGAAGTGAGGATAAGTTGGAGGAGAAGGCGGTGGTGGTGGAGGGAGGGGGGCATGATGGCATATCATGCAAGGATAGGGATAAGTTGGAGGAGAAGGCGGTGGTGGGGGGGGGAAAGGGCAGTACTGCTGAATTGTGCAAAGATGATGATACGTTGGAGGAGAAGGATGTGGTGGTGAAGGGAGAGGAGCATGATGGCATATCATGCAAGGATAGTGATAAGTTGGAGGAGAAGGCTGTGGTGGTGAAGGGAGAGGGGCATGATGGCATATCATGCAAGGATAGTGATAAGTTGGAGGAGAAGGTGGTCGAGGGAAAGGGGGGTAATGGTGGATCATGTAAGGATAGTGATGTTTCTGTGGTTACGAGTCAGTCGTTGCCTGAGGAGGATCTTGAGTGGGATGAGATTGAAGATATTGGGAGTAATGATGAGAGCAAAGGGGAAGCTGTTGGGAGCGGGAAGAGTGCTGGTACAAGTAAAGTTGACTTGCAGAAGCGGTTGAGCGCTGCAGAGGAAGAGGATGATTTTAGTTGGGATATTGAAGACGAAGATGTTGTGCATGTTAAGTGATTTTTCATACGTGCTAATTATTATTCCATTACAGTGCATTGTGAGATATATGTCTTTGTATTGTATCTTCCATTTAGATGTTCAAGTGATTGGATTCATGTTATTGTCACAGTTCCGGGAGTTTTCATAACTATAAATACCATTCATGAAAATGTGTTTCTTTTTTCTTGTGCAAGAAAATCACACATTATTTGCCGGTTCTATCTTCTTTAACCTTTCTTCTGTTGCTATGACCGAATTCTTGATTTACCATCCCGTTTAAAATGGTTCGGGAGCTTTACAGATGCTGGTCTACTAAAGGAGTAGGTGCCTATCTTTATTTGCATGATTTCTTACCTAAATTTAAATTGAAGGGGCTCGTAGTTGTATACTGAGGAATCAGAGATTTTTTCTAGCTAGGACTGAGCTTGCTGCCAGGGTTTTGTAAACCTGTCATGAGATCTCTTTTTGACTCATGTACGAGAGTGGATATCTTGGATTGCAGAAAACCTGTCATGATTTGGTATGATTTGGTTTTCTTTATCTAGCACTGTATGCTCTGTCAATCCAATTAACCATGTCATTGCTGTTGCTATTTGCAAATGCAAGCTTTGCTCTACATGAATGTGGTTGTACATTGATTGAGGAAGAAGATTATAGAGATGGAACATTCATACTTTTAAAACCATCTTTTAAAATCGTGAATACTGAATGGGTTCATGTGGGTGCGGTATTGAGAAAACTAGAAGTTTTAAGAATTGTAGGAATGGCTGCCACTTTCTTTTTGAAGCATGTGATTCACCTTCTTTTTGAAGCATGTGATTCCTTTCCAGTATGAACCTAAAACTAGAATGCTTGAGCGAGTTAATTTGATGAAATTAGAATGTACGGACTATAAATTTGGTCTCAGGTACAGGCTCAAGAGAGATGACTACAAACGGGTTATCAATCGCAACAGGAAAGCTATAATGGTGAAGATTAAAGGACATGAGCTAGAAGAGGAAGGGTTTGTCATCCCACCACTCCAAACAACCTTTCCAGGGTCTGTGAAGGTGATTAGATCTAGCATGATATACCTCCACATTGGTGCTTTGGAATGTCAAGATACAGAACAAATTGAGAAAATGAAGGTCGAAACAAAAGATGAGATGCTGCCACGACTGTCTGTGCACACTGCCGTTGACATCCCTACTAAAGCCTTTGTGAAGAAGGTGGTCGAGGGAAAAGCATGCTAAAATTGAAAGACAGAGGGTGCTCCTTATATGCTAAAAAAAACTTTAAAACACCCTTATATGATAAAATAAAATAAAATTAAGAGTTTTATCAATTCACGAACCCACTGTATTAATAATTGATCAAGTTTTGATAATACAATTGTAATAAATAATGAAGATGGGGAAGAAGTGAAAATAAAAGATTTTACTAGGTTACTGGAAAATTACGAGAAAACATGCAAACTCATTAGTGAAGAATTAAAAGTTATAAATTTGAGTACCGAATAAGAAAAGAAAGAATTGAAGATTGATACTTTTATTATAGCTGAGAAAAAAAATGACTTAATCTTTCTATTGCATGAATATGTGAATATCTTTACCTAGACATATATGAATATGCCTAACTTAGACACCGATATAGTGGTATATAGAATTCTCTCAGTGGAAGGAAGTAAGCCTGTTAAATAGAAAACCAAAAATATATGCTTGAATATATTGCTTAAGGTAAAAGTGGACATATAGAAATAATGGGATGTATGATTTATGGATGTAGTTCATTATCCTCAATAGATAGTTAATGTAACTGTAGTTCCTAAAAAGAATGGTAGGACCAAGGTGTATGGGGTTTATGCATGATTCCTGGATGTAGTTCATTATCCTCAATAAATAGTTAATGTAGTTGTAGTTCTCAAAAATGATGGTAGGATCAAGTTGTATGGGGTTTACAAAGACTTGAAAAAGGCAAGCCTGAATAATGACTTTCCTCTACCCAATGTAGAGATTTTAGTACATAATGTTGCGAAAAGTGTCACATACTTATTCATGGATAAGTTCTCGAAATATAACTAAATTAGAATTGCAAAGAAAGACAAAGAGAAAACTATCGTTAGTATGCCTTGGGGAATCTTTTATTATAAAATGATGTCATTCAAATAGAGAAGTGTTGACGCCACAAGTACCGCATTGAAAACATACTGAAGTGTTGACGCCACAAGTACTGCATTGAAAACATACTGAGAACATGATACTATATCACAGATCGAATTAATTTTTTTTTGAACATTTATTTTTTTATTAGAAAAAACTTTAAACAATGTAGAGGTTAACTTGACGTGATTTAAATTATGCAAAGATTAACTTGATGGGACTTGATTGCCTTGATGAGTCTAAAAACAAGCTAGACGACCAATAAAAATATAATTTGACTTGCAAAAATTCTAGAAAATATCTTTAAAAAAAATATTGAAATAACAACTTTTTGGATTAGCCTAAATCAACACAAGTTAACATGTCAAATCCATGACCCTAATCATAAGACTATAATAGCCCTAAATAAAGGAAATGAAAACAAATTATAAAGATTTACAATCTACTTGATATTAAAGAATTAGAAATGAAAAAATAATTAAAAATAGAAGAAAATAACTTGAGTTAACCAACCAACTCATGACTATGGTCATGAGATTAAGATAATCTCATAGAAAGTAAATAAAAAAAATGACCCAAACAAATCCAAGTTAATCTACTAAACTCGCGATCGTGGTCATAAGATTAGGATAATTTCATAAAAAGCAAATCAAAACAAATTATAAATCTTAATTTTCAATAAACTCATTCTTAAATGATGAAATTAAAAAAGAAATTTAATTTAAAAACAGGACATGATAGAATGACCTGAATTTACTTAAGTTAACCCATAAAACATGTGACTTAAGTCATGTAATTGAGATAACCTTATGGAAAGAAAACTAAATTAAATCATGATGTCTAATTTTTAATTAACTTAATGTTAAAGGATAAAATTTAAAAAATATCAATTAAAAAAAAAAAAAACTCGAGTTAACAGATTAACCCGTCAAACCTACGACCCAAGTCATAAGACTGAGATAACTTCATAGAAATTAAATCGAGATAAATCATGAAACTTATTTTCTAATCAACCAAATATTAAAGGATGAAGTTGAAAAAAAATAATTTAAAAAATTTAAAAAATCCGATTCAACCGGGTTAACCCACTAAACCCGCAACACTAGTCAAGAAACAAACATCTTATAAAACAAACCATAATAAATTATGAAAGTTAATTTTTAATAAATAAAATATTAAAAAATAAAATTAAAAAGAAAAAAACATAAATTTTAAAAAAAATATTATTAAAATAAATAGTATTTTATAAAGTGATACATATTTTTTTTTTCTTATCTAATGCCTAAAAAGGGGTAGAACTCAAGTTATATTTTCAAATTATTTAATATGACCCAATGATAAGAGAGAGAAAGAAGGAAAGTGCTAGTGATGAACGATCTTATAAGAGGAAATTACTTTGAATTAGTCAAATGTTTTTCTTTTTTAGTCTTTGAATTTGGATTTTTTTGGATTACTTATATTTTTTTTAATTTGATACTTAAATATTTAATTTATTTAGAATTCAACTTGATAATTTATTTTAATTAATTAGGTATGGATTTTCTTGCAATATTGAAAATAGATTTTAGCATTAAATTGTTGTTCAATCTAGCAAAATCAAGTTTAATTTTATTGATTAAATATAAATAAAACATTAAAGATCAAAATTGACACTAAAACAAGATTCTAGCCTCTCTTTTTTTCTACGGCCGCTAGTACTTGTTTTTAAGTGTTTTAGTTCCCAAAGTTTTAAAACTTTGTATTTTTAGTTTATGTTTTCTAATGCTTTTATATTTTGATTTATGATTATACACATGGAGAGAGAAGTTTAAAATAGGTGAGAAGAGAAAGTTATTAGTTTACTGTGTTTTAGTAACTAAAACAAATTATTATTGATATTAATGTATTTTATTTTATTTTATAAAAAAAATTTTACCGAGATGTTTTTACCTCTCATCTTGCTGGAAAAAACATATTGGGTTTTATAAATATTTTTTCTAAAATCAAGATTGATTTTGGATTTTGAATTGATTAAATATTATTTTAAGATTACATACAAGCATTTAGGATAATGGAGTGTTTCTTGAGTGTTTTCAAATTAAAAAAAAATACTAAAAAATCTTTTACTTGATTTTTTGACAATGTTTTGTTTTGGCTACCAAAGATAATGGTGGCAAAGTTAAACTATAAGGTGATTTATTATCTAGGTATTTTTTTATATATAAAAAAAACTCAAACATGCAAGCTTGTATTATCAAACCCATACACCTAGCCTGATTTATAATGGTTCATGCATGCAAGACCACTTACGCTAGCACAACAAGTTTTTTTTTTTCAATTTAAATTCATTTTCCTTAAAATTATATATATATATATATATATATATTCATTCCTTGAATTAATTTAGAATATATTTGAGGTTTTGTTTTATTAAATAAATTATATGGTGATTTTCATATGAGCATTTTTTTGTTATATAATTAATAAAAAAAATACTTTTAAAAAATAAAGTTATTAAACAAAGTTGTGGTATGTATCTAATGGGTTAACACAAGTTGTCTAGATTGATTCAAGATGTCGTTGTTTCAATATTTTAAAAACAGTAACAACCATGCTTTGAATTTTTTTAAGTCAATTCGGGTTCTGACAGGGTCATGCAAGTCGTCTTTAAAGCTATTAGATAAACTAAATCATAAAAAATCAACTTTTATAAGATTTAATTTGAATAATATATGAGGTAAAATATAAGATTAGAAGATCTCCATGCTTATCAACAAGAAGAGGTGCAGTGACATCGCCAAAATATTTCTCGCAACAACACACAAATCATTTATACTATTCTTTTGTTTTTTAATATATTAATATCAAAATCATAAGAATGTTGTTTTTTGTTGAAGTTTTCCTAAAAAAATTGAGCACGTTAATGATACAACAGAGTTTTAATCAGAGAAGTGCTATTTTTTATTTTTATTTTAAATAATTAAGGTTTTTTTAGTATGTTTTTTTATTTTTATTTGATGAATGATATATAAAAAAAAAAACTTAGATTTTTTTACTGGAATTTAAAATATTAATAAAAAAATAAAGAATTATACTAGCAAATTAATTTATTTCAATAAAAGTTAAATTATTTTTTTTATAAAAAATAGCATGTTATTAAATAAAAAAATTGCAAGGCTCAACTCAATATAAAATCAAATATTTTAATATATATTGATTTTTCAAATTTTCAATTTAATTTTTAGTATATACAATCCTGTACATCAAATTTTAAGTTGATTTTTGAGATTTTTGATGCAATTATAGTAAATGCCAATCATTTAGTAAACCTAGACTTGTGTGTCATGATTGTTTGGTGACCGCAATTACCAAAGGCAAATCTAGAAGGGAGGCCGAAAGGATTAATCATATTATCCAGATAAACAAATAAATAAATAAATAAAACCGTGCGAAAGATTTCCAAACCATCTTCTTCGCTTCACAGAGAACCTATAAATATAAAAACATTTCCTTCTCCTCCTCCACAAAATTCCCAATGAATCTCTTCAATTCCGCCATCAGAGACTCCGATGATCCCACACCCAAATCAAGCGCCGACAACCCTGACCCGCCTACCCTAGACCCCACATGGTCGTTTGGCTCTTTAATCAAAACCATAGCAACCAAATCAGAATCCATTATCGGAACCTATAAAAAAGACCTCAAAGAATTGGGATCCGGTTTAAAGAAAGAACCGCCGTCATCCGTGATGTCGCTTCACGCGCCGTCCACGACCTCCCCGCTTCGTTTGAGACCAGCGCCTCCGTCGCTCAAGAGTCCCTCGAGTCTGTCGGCCGAGCCATCGACGATATCGTATCCACCTTCTGGAAATCAACGGCCCGGATCATCTCACACGGTAGTGACTAGGTTTTCTCAGCTGTTGATCATGATCGTGACGGTGATACTGGTAGTTTGATTAAACGGGAGTCTTTGAATGTGAAATATAGTCGTTTCGATGCTCAAGTGCGTGAGTTGCAATGTGATTTGGATACTTATTGTTGTGAACCCGTGGATAAGGAGGATTATGAGAAATGGAGATCAGAGGGTCTTGTGATTGAAGAGAAAAATGAAGAGATTAATTAGGGAAAATGAGGTTGTTAAAATGGACTTATAACGAGGTTGCGCCTAGTAAAGTTGATAATCAAAGTTTTTGGAGTCAATATTTTTATAGAATGTTCAAGTTAAAGGAAGCAGAGGAAGCGAGGGCTTTGCTTGTTAAACGGGCGATCTCCGGTGATGAAGAGGAGGATATAAGTTGGGATTTTGACGGTGAAGAGGAAGAGGGTAATGGAGTTTTGTCGAAAGGTAAATCGAGTAAAGATAGTGATGTGGTTTCGAGCAATTCGTTTCAGGAAGAGGAAGATGTTGGATGGGATGAGATTGAAGATATTGGGAGTGATGATGAGAGCAAGGTTGGAGCTGCAGGGAGCAACAGCAAGCGCTGGTACAGGCAGAGTTGAAGACGAAGATGATTTGCCTGTGAAGTGATTGTTTATATTCTGCGATTTGTATCTTCCTGCTCAAGTAATTGGATGTCACGGTGTTGTTAGATTTCATAGATGCAGATGCAAATTTCGAAACCGGTTGCAGATGCGGTTTTTATATCTTTTGGCAGAAATCACATCACATTTCCATTGCCGCTGTTTCTTTTGTTCTTCAACTTTGCTGCCTACTGCTACCATGTCCAAATTCCGAAATTTCGGTCCGAGTTTCTTTACCATATGGCTTTGAGTGGTTGTTGAGCTTCACAGATGCTGTTGTTTACCAAAAGGGGTCGGTATCTATTTTCGCGTTGTTTTTGTTATTGCAGCTTGCACAAACCTGCTTCAGTTATTCTAATTAATTATTTATTTTCTGTTGCAGTGACTGGCTTCTCTCAATCGCGCAGTGACTTGGATGGCTCCGGCATATCTGAAAAGCCAAGAGCCAAACAAGAATAGCTAATGTAATAAAAAGCACTTTGCATTCTCATATTATTGATTATATCACAAGGCATCAAGAAGTCATCTCCAGTGCTTTCAAAATCACCACCAAGTATGACATAAACTCCTCAAATTTGAAGGTGGAGGAAGCAAACACCAATGGTAAAAACAAAGTTTTCACGTGCACAAGGCAATAGGGGGTATTGGGTTTCTTTATAATACAAGCCAGTGCCCTTGATCACTCAAAACCAATGCTCTAAACACACTTCTAAGACCAGATGGCGTGATGTACTTCAGTACGACTTCCGACGCAACAAATATTACAAGCGCATGCAATTCTCAATTGTATTGTTTCCTACTGGTGCTTTGACACCATGACTTTTGCACAAATATCAATTGCATGCCATAATCAATCATCACAGAATTAGCATGAACCAGGCACAGGATCCGAGTAGTAAAGGAAATCCCAGCAATTAGGATAAAGATCTAATGATCCAGATTTGACAGGCGAGATAGCATATCGATTTCCTTGATGATCAATTCCTTCTCCTCTTCAAACTGTTCATCCTCAGCACCTGAAGAGACAGTATGTTATGGATGTCCACAGAAGGAATTTCAAAATTTGAGCAGTGTTTCTTATAAACACAATTTCAAAGAAAATTCCATGACCTCTTTGTGAATCTAGTTTGAAAGCATAATTACCTTTTCCAGCTGAGAGATTGTGAAGCAATTCCAACAATTTTCCATGGTTTTTGGCCAAAATCACTTTCACCTCTCGTGGCTTGTTAGGATTAGCAACAAAGACCTGCACGTATAAACAAAGACAGGATTTAACACTTGGAACCATAAAGGACCATTTGTGCCACAAAATCTTTCATTATCTAAGGCAAATAAAGGATCCGTAGTTGACGTGCATTTAACAAAAAGTTAAATGGTGATGCTGCCCAAGGTGCACCTGAGCCAGTGTAACAAAATTTGGCTGTCAGCAAGGTCCAACAGATTAACCGAAGACTAAAGTGCAGCAACCTCAATCAAATAATTTTGACAGCATCATCACCTCTCAAATCAACTGGGAGTTTCACAAGCATAAAGAAAAGCAAGGAAAAGGTATGAAAAATCTCTACTTGCAAGTAGCAACTTAACCAGGTCAACGTAGAGAAAGCAAAATATTTTCAACCCATCTGCACAAAAGCAGCCAATGCCATGCTGTCTTCTGTTTATTACTCATGTCTACTCAACAGTCACCTTTATTTTTCCTTTTATACAATTCAACTGTAATCTTTGATGTCTATGATGCTGCTTCTAAGCAAACAAGGCACAACAGCTGTGGTAACCATCTTGACCAAACATGATTTTGAATGCAGATTGCAAGCAAAAACATTCAGATGGATATCCTAAAAGTCTTTACACATTGTAGAAGTTGCTTGCATTGTCTAGGACTCTTTTCTTCCAATGGAAATTATATAGATGATTGCATTTCACACAGAAATCAAACAACCATCGAAAGTTTCACAAAAAGTAAGTGAACTTAAAGTCTAAAAGGATGTAGTATATACGTGACTGTTTGTATTTATCATAAGACTAAGCACACCAAAAAGAACCGAATGAAATAACCTTGGATACATGTGTTCGAGGGTAGTGCTGATAAAACACAACCTAATGGCCCATATCATGTCACTGAGAAACTTAACATTAAAGGAAATTTCTGCAAGAGATGATGCATATCAGACAGCAAGTACAGCCGACTGCCTCTATAACCTGACCAATTTAGTCTTTGGAAGGGGGTAGAAAAATTAGCCAATGTTATGCATATTCTACATTAGTAATTTCCTTGGTTCTAAAGGTATTGGAACAACTTGAAGGCCAGGGGATTGAATTACGATAAGTTAGCATGGGGGAATCAGTTCTTGCATATATGACCAAGCCTAGAGCACAACCAGGTGAAAAAAAAATATATACACTATAAGATAAAAGAAGGCAAGGAAGACCTTGAAAATGTGGAAAGCAGAGATCTGAATATTTTTGCTCGAGTCCTGCCCAGACAAATGAAAGAAAAAAACAAGCAGAGAAAGGTCAAATACAATGAAAGCTTATGAAAAAGATGGAGGTTGTCAAAATAGATCTAACAAAGAATACCCATCTATAATATAGTATAGGAAATCCCTTATTAAAAACTACTCTTTACCACTTATCAGACAGCCACATAAAAGCGGGAAGCTCTGGTGGCTACAATGCTTATCCTATATTCCAGGTTGAACAGAAAATCTGGTAACTTAGGCGGCCAAATTAAAAAAAAAAAAAAATGCTTCAGTTCATAGAAACAGAGGCCTCTTGGCATCCACAACCCATTGTACTGTGAGTAGACAAGCCCTTCTTAACTGTTTCCCTGAGGACAAGCAAAGCATGACAGTTAAACCATTCATTTGTTCTGAGCTAGATTGGCATCAAAAGGTAATAATCACCAATGAGAGAAGCGTTCCAGACTTCCAGAAGCATGGTGAAACAAAGTGATTCTAAACTCATATTTGAGTTACATTTCAGTAACATAAAATGAATTTTGTTCTCACTACAGTAATCAAAACTTCAAAGCTTTGATACCAAAGTGGCCTCTTGTTGCCAGGTGTTATAGGTGAGTAATACCATGTCTTTCAGGGCTTTTCTACCATTCAGAGGATTTTTACTTGCTTAGTAGCTTTTAGATTGATAAAGTAGCATTGCCAATTAAAAAGCATATGTTTTCTTCAGACCGCACGGCATATTCAATTAGACATTCAAACCGAATAAGATCAAGATTGACATACAAGAATAAAAAGTGGAAAAGAAAAGACTTGATACCTTCAACAAAGTCATCATGACTTTCAAGTACCGAACTTCTTGAATGTAGCGCTTCATTATATGAGAGCTCGGAGGTTCCAAAAGGAATTCCGAGAGAAGCTATATCAACACAATACTGTCAACTTATTGATCAAAGCAACAGCAGAGTGATATCTGAAAAAGTACAGTGGAAACTAACCTTCAATGATTGCCTTCTTGTCACATAATTAGAAGATGTCAAGAGTTTTTCATATTGTTCAAAGAACTGAAAAGGAATTCTGAAAGAAGCTAAATCAACATAATACTGTTAACTTATTGATCAAAGCAACAGCAGAGTGATATCTGAAAAAGTACAGTGGAAACTAACCTTCAATGATTGCCTTCTTGTCACATAATTAGAAGATGTCAAGAGTTTTTCATATTGTTCAAAGAACTGGAACAGTAGAGCTTTAAGATTAGCTAGGAGACACTTCTTACTCAAGCAAGATAAAAGGATAATTGTGAAAAGGAGTTGTTATGGTAGTAGATGAGGTGGACGGTCTAGACAAATATTACGAGTACAGAATCCAGTGAGACTACATGGTTGCTGCAACTTACACATTGTTATATAATTCATTAATCATCACAAAAAAGGTTCTTGTCCAAAGTAGATCCTGTATTTCGATATTCTTTTACCACCACGAGGAGAACAGCAAATATTAAGCAACATTTTAGCCAAGATTGATCCGCCTAGATCTGTCTAGAATCATATCAAGAATTGGCAAGCAAGAGTACCTCATCATAATGTGCAGTAAGATACTCCGCAACCACGGTGCCATGTTTAGTCAGTAAATCCTGGCAAGCATATCAAAACATATAAGAAGTAGGAATAACTGGAAGCGCAAAATTTGAACAGATAAAAATAAAAAGAAACACAAGAACTTACAACCTTATAACTCTGACCTTGAAAGTAGAGAAAGCATCAGAAGCAACATCAAAGTTAGGCAATTCCACAAATTTGAAGAACAACTCAAAGCTTGCAGACTCTAATATATATCTGAAACATCACTACAAAAATTAACTGTGTGAAAACTTAAAACTTGCATGTCATAGAGAAATTAGGCATCAAAATCAGATGTCAAAAGCAGCAATAACAGCCATTATAAACTTTGAGTGATTGAATTGAAACTGACAGAAATTTCAAGTCTTGGTAGGCAATATACTATCAATTATCAATTTCCATTAACCTGGTCCAGCCAGCCCATTTCCTGGATTGATATACATCAAGTGGGGGGCATTCATCTCTAAGCTATATAAGTTAATCTACCAAGTATTATGCAGTGCCAAGGCAGTCAACTTTTGGAATTAAATAGCTTTAGCAGCAGAGAATGAAGCTCAAATTGCCATAATCGGCTAAAGATCCCAAGGACCAGGGTAATGGCAATAGCCAATGAGCACATAAAAAAAAATCATATTTGAACCCAGGTCACGCATGAGCAGTCCTTTCTCCATTGATGAAGATGATATCACAAAGGAATTTTTATGAAAATATAAAAAATGACAAAACAGATCCCTGTGAAATCAACTAGAGGCTCAAAATAAAGGAAAACGCCAAAATGGCATGGGTGGTTATGGTAGAAAGGCTTAAGTTTTTTCAATAGGCAACTATCTAGATTAAAAGAAACTAACAAAAAACAACAGAGTAGCCCTACTTGCACTAAAAAGTATAGCAAATAAAACTAAGTTCTAACCACCCCCGGGACGTACCCAGACAGTTATTTTTTTTCCTATTTTCCAGGGAAGCTCTTACATGAACTTTAGAAAAAGGCTTTGGGAAATAAAAATCAAATATCAATACAAGAAAACACATAAGAATATACCAAATAATGCATCAAAAAATTCCCAACTTCACAGGCATAAAACTCTATATTTCTTCAAGAACCAAAGGATATGCAACTCCTCAAGCTTACAGAAACATTATAGAACTTCTCTCTCCCATGAGAAGGCGACAGTTTCTCATTGTGCATGAGAAATGGTTGCTATGCAGGGAACTGTTCATGAGAACTTAAACCCTTGTTGTCTCACACTTATAGGTCACATAAATGCTATGAAAAGCCCATCTGAAGTCTCACTTCAAGAAAGGTCTCCTATGAGTGTGATTGTAATCTAATGGAGTCAAAGGTCATCACGATAATGGATTGATGATCATAACCACAAACACCCGAGAGTGTCAAAGCATTACATATAAGCCAAAAACAAGCACACAAGGGCCACTATTTCCATTTTTTAATAATACTCCTTTTGTACACTGATTAAAAAAAAAAAAAAAAACAGTAGAGCTTCTTTCACTGATATCATCATTTAAAAATAAATAAATATAAGTGCATTAGCTATAGCATATAGGCCATGAAAGAAATAAAAAAGAGCTTGAATGTCTTACTTTGCAAGTGTCGGAAACTTTATGCATTCCCTTAGCATAAGTCCACAATTCAAGGCAATTTCCTTGTTATCATAGCTGTTCAAAGGGGAAAACATTAAATCTCATACAAAATCACCCTAGTGAAATTTGTTATTCACAGTGACTCCACATGAAAAGGGAATGCGGAAAACAAAAGAATAAAAATTAATGTATTTTTGCAGCTGTCATTTCCAGATTAAGAAAAATTAAGAACCTTCTAAGGATGAAATTTTGGTTTTCCATCCTCTGGTTGCAACTCCTAGAAACAACCTGCTAGTGTCTCTCTAATATTTTCTACAATTTCCAAGAACTAGAAACCCTTGTTCCAGCCATTAAATAATGAGTATGATTTATGTTTTCTGAAAATAATCATGAAACAAACAACTTAAGGCACAAAAATAACACACACCTCTTATGGTTCTTTAGGCATGCCAATTTTGACACATTGCTGACTGTGGTAGCATTCTCTTACAACACCCTTGTAACAAAGTTTTAGAAGGACATTGACATCAGTTATTCTCTTCTTTCTTTCTTTCTTTCTTTTTGAATAATACCATTTAGAATTACATTTTTTGTAATACATACAAAGCTACAGTTCTTTTAGAAGAAATGCATTCACATGGTAGTACTCAAGAAGGCTACAAAGAGATTAGAAACCCATACAATAAAGAGATAATCACAATAAACCAAAGACCTATAACTCGAAAGCGCACAAGACACATCAATATCATTTCTTAATCCAAGCATAAAAACAAGAATTATATGCTTACCATACAACAAGAAAGTCTAGAAATTCAAAATGGTTCTCTATGTATTCTACAGAGCAGTATCTTGAGTCAACCTTTTGCTTCAACAATATAGACCAACAATGGACTAAATCCTTTCTTGCCTACATTTCAAACAAAAAAAAAATAGTCATAATCTGCGCAACGAAAGATACTAAATACATGCACGAGTGAATGATAGGAATGGGGTAGCAGCGGCACTTACTTCCCATCCCAAATTAGGTAACTTGTGAATCATAAGAGCAAGAACATCCTCTTTGCAAACTTCAAGTGCTAATTGGGAAACTTGATCCGTATTCGGTTCAACCTCCCCATCTCCACACAGCATACATCTCATGGACACAAAATTCTTCTCTACTTCTTCCAATGCCTGCTATAACTTTCAAAGTATCAATCAATCAATTATATAACAATTCTTCCAGTATCACTGACAAGTAATTCATGAACCAATTGCATTTCAATAGCATCATAACAAATAGTTACTTAATCACATCAATATATACTGACCAACAGCAGATTTAATATGCACATTTCTCATAATTACATCAACAAAACAGTAATTAGATGTAAATTAATATGCGATTCATCTTACATAAATCAAATACCAAGCAAAAGAATCATAAAATTAAAATAAAAAAAAAATAAGAGGGAGAGAGAGAGACCTTCTCAAGGGCTTTAACTTCAACAACGGTTTTGGTATCAAGAGCCACGAGGCTATCTTTCATTGCTTTCACCACTTCCTGTGGTGTTTTTGGCCGTGACGCTTTGAAGAATGAAAACGACATCTCGTCGACCGAGCGATAAGAAAAGCAAAAACTATCCTTTATCACTCAGGCTTCATTCCTCTGAAAAATTTCGGCATCTGTCTACCTGTGTTTCCTTCAACAGTGAGAGATGGATTTGGGTTTAAGAATTTGGCAGCAGAAATTAGCGAGAGAGAGAGAGAGAGAAGCAGGGAATGCAGTAGTAGAATCGAAAGAATGTTAACCGGAGGACAGCTTCGATGTTACGTTTTCTTCCAATATTTTACCTAATCTGCTTGAAAGAGTTCTTTCTTTCCAAGTGGATCAACATTTTCGATTTTTATAATTAGGTGTCTCAACTTTTTATTTTTTTAATTAATTATGTTGTTCATCAATTGATAACGATACCTGTCCGTTAAAATGATTTTATGAACATAAAAATACTTTCATAAAAATATAAGAATGATCTTGGATTTAATTTAAATTTTTTTATGAAATTTCATATTTGAAACTATCTTATTGATTATCAAGAAAATCAAATTTAATTTTTAAAAGTCATATAATTTTTTTTAAAAAATCAACTTATTTTCTTTATTTCTCTAAAATTAAAAAAAAATACATTAAAACTAGCTCTCTAAAATACTTATACATCTCTTTTTAGATATTTTTAAAGAAATAAAATGAAGGTGGCGTGGATATTTAAATACTTAATTTTAATTGTATAAATATTTAAATTAAATTTATTTATTAATTAAATTTAAATTAAATACTATAATTTATTCAATTATAGTAAAGAATTGATTCTAAATAACTTGTTAGTAAATTTCTTATTAAAAAAAAAAGAAAAAACTTTTTTTTAGATACTTTTAAAGAAATAAGATAAAGGTGGCGTGGATAATATAAAAAATAAAATAAATTTAATTTTAATTGTTTAACTATTTAAATTTAATTTATTTATTAATTAAATTTAAATTAAATACCATAATTGATTAAAGAATTGATTCTAAATAACTTGTTAGTAAATTTCTTATAAAAAAAAGGAAAAATCTCCCTTTGGTGTAATAAAAAAAAAGTTACAGCTTCTTCAAAAACTCAGAGAAATGTTATGATTTAGTGTGTTTATAATATGATATAGGATATTTTTTTTTTAAAGTGTTTTTTAATTGAAAATACATTAAAAATAATATTTTTTTTAATTTTTTAATTTTGAACATTAACTCATCAATATAATAAAAAAATATTTAAAAATATTAATTTTATGTTTTTTAAACAAAAAATAATTTTAAAAATCAAAAGCTAATACAACTTGATTATGCCTTAACTCGATTGCTAACAAATCATATAAAAAATCAGATATATAATTATGAAAATAAAATAAAATAAAAATCAAACACTTTGATATTTTCTTATTCAATAACTTTAATATGATCCAATTAGAAACTAGCAGCGGAAACCAAACCATCAACGCCAGGTCAACCGTAACATCACTATAGCGTTCCTTGTGTCATTCAAAAAGGAATTTAATTTTTTTATTCAAAAGGAAAGAAAAGTAAAAGCTCCAGCATGATTATCGTTTTACTTTTTTTATTCTTTTGAATGACGACTTAGGATTGAAAATAATCCAGAGAAAACTAGATAGGTTGTTTACAGGTTATCGGGGAAAGTATTTTAAAAATATATATATTATTTTTAATTATAAAATAGTTAAAAAGATATTTTTTAAATATGTAATCAAGAATTGATAGCATTAAAAGATATATAATTTGACTTTCAAACAACAAATAAGTAATATACAAAAAAACTTATTTAAATTATCTCGAATTTCATATAAAAATCAAAATATAAAATGTAAAGAACATCAATCTAACAAAAATATTTTTTAGCAACTCAAAATAAAAAGTAACACGATAAATAAAAAAAATAGGGAAGCTCAAGTTTTAAGTGAGAAGTGAAGTCCCAGCAAAATATTAGTAAGTAAAGAATAACAAATGATTATCAACTCGTTGTTATTGCAAAGACCTAAATAACTTAGTTAAGTATCTTCAAAAACTTTTTATATATTCATCTATATGTTTGGATCTAACATATAAATAAATATGGTACATACCTTAAATACTCGTCTTCAAAGGTAAATTTTTCACCAAGAGAAAACAACCTAAAAGTATCTAAAGCCTTCAAACTTTCATGGATGCATTGCCCAAATAGTTTCCTTTACCAGATTCTTTCTCTATATATATATAAACAACCCAATAATCATTGTGTAAAATAATGAAGAAAAAAAATTAATCAACTATACACAAAAATGAAATTGAGAAAACCAAGCGAAAAGTAAAGATTAAAATATCTAACATCACAATATAAGTAATTTATCTAGTCATGTTTAATGAATTTTTATGTCAAAATAAATTTGTAATAAAAAAACATATACATAAAATTTATTGAATAAAAACTATATATATATATATATATATATATATGATACTAGTAAGGCTGATTAGTACGTGGCGTTGTTATACCTGAGAATGATCTTAAAATATCGGGTCACAAGTTTCCAGTCTATATACTGATTTTATGAAACTAGAAATAAGTTACGAAAATATAAAATAAACTTCAAAAAATATAAATTGCAAACAGATTTCTGATGCGAATGAACAAGGCAAGACCAACAATGTCAGGATCCTTGGTCAAACACAGAGCATACTTATCGGACATAAAATATAACAAAAATGTAAACAATAAAATAGAATCTTACGTAAATTTGTAATGTTAATTAATACAAGAGATATTAGATACAGAGGAGAGTGGAGAAGGGTTACAGGTATGAGTTCTAAGGGAGAATGAAAGTTTCTCAGGGAAAATGATAGTCTGCCTTGTAAAGATTGACGAGTCTCCTTTTATAGACGAGTTGACATGGAAGAGGTCAAAATGTCTTGTTGGAGATTCCTTCAGAACCCATGTGAACCCATGTGGTGTTATCTACCATTATTGAGTGAAGACAAGATGGAAAAAGCCCACGATTTTTGTTGTTGAATTTTTTATTTGTTGTCTTTTAGTCACCGACAATGAATTTGTAGCAGCGGGTAATATTTGTAAAAAGAAAGTCTAAAACATAGGGTCTTAAAATTAAAAAGGGACTCAAAACAGGTGAGTCAAAAAAGATAAGGCTCTAAACAGATGAGCCTGAAAAAGCTGGAAAAATACTCTTTTTTTTTTTAGTGTCGCTTAATGGGTGGTAGAATACCAAAACAGTCATCTTCATTATCATTTCCAAGGAAAATGGCAGGAGATATTGATCCGGATGAGTTGGATTGGGACAAGACTGTTTTGGGGTCTTAGCTTTGTATAATGCTTTGGACAATTTGTAAGTATTCTTCTTCAGTTCTAGTAGAGGCAAGGAAAGCTGCCATTTGAGCCTTTCTGGCTAGAAACTTTGATTGAGGATGATGATCAATTATGGGAGCTGTCTGATGTTTTTGTAACCATTCCGTAACAGCTAATTTTTAACTTTTGGATTCAGCTGCAAAGGAATCCCACCATTTGATGTTGAATTTACGAACAAGAACTGGATGTCCATTTTGTAGATTATAATCATAAAACCATGAACATACCCACAACACAAAAAATTTTGTACAGAAAATGAGTAGAGAAAAGAACTTTCTTTCAGAAGGAGCTGGTTGAAAATTATTTTTGAAATGGAGGTAGCCATTTTCAACTAGAGGATGGTCTTTAAGGTAGTCAACATGACAACCATAGCCATTTTCAACTAGAGGATGGTCTTTGAGGTAGTCAACATGACAACCATAGTAGTCCCACCATTGGAGGAACCAGAGGGGTAGGTTTGTAGTGTCCATGTCATTATGGAAGTAGAAAAGCCAAGAATGACTATGGTTTGGATTTTGTAGGAGGAAGGTATTGAACCATGCCTGTTGATAATCCCAATATGTATAGGATGTATTAAATTCTTAGGGGTTTGTACGGAAGTTTATGGGGAAAAAAAGAGGTTGATGTAAGGGTTATCCCTAGTCTTTAGGGTGAATGACTTTTTGAATAATACATGTAGCATATGTCGGTTCAGTGTGGCTGGAATGAATTTTGAAGTGTTTGAATTTGACAGAATTAGTGATTTCAAGGATTGTGGCATAATAGGATTGTGGTTTGGCCAAATTCCAGGGTTTGTAGTGCTAGTTTGAGGGGAAAATTTTGGATGCAATAATGGAAGGGTTTTCATGATAAAATCCTTCTTCCATAGTTAAGATATTTTGGAAAGTAGTTTTGAAAATATATTTGGATTTTGTTTTTGAAAAGCTGGTTTGTTGTAAAGAAAGGGGGGTTTTGAAGTAGAAATGCCTCCTTGAGGTTTTGAAAGTGGTTTTGAAATACTACCTGTTTGAGATACGGAGTCGCCGGATGTCTGTTGAGACACTTTTTGTAACGCTAGAAGTGATTCTGGTGATTTAGATATAGTGTCAACCTATTGTTGAACTGCGTCTGTTTGTACCTGTTGGGGTTTTGTAGTGTCTTCTTCTTCAATTACTGCCTTATACCAGGATTTGATTGGTTTGACAGTTAGGATGGCTGAAGACATGAGTTTTGTAGAGGGCTTCGGGCTTTCTGGTTTTGTAGGCTGGGTTTGAGGGGCTTTGCCCTTGTCTCTGGCCTTTGCTTTGGGAGGCATCAAGACCTGTTTTGAAGGAATTTGCGGGTTAGGAAGTCAGGAATGGAATTTGAATCTCCTTTAATATAGACAATATCAAAATAAAAAATGCTTAAAATAGCTTGTCATCTGGGAAAAATCTGTTTTGAAGCAAGATTTTGGACTTCTTTTGTGGATTTGCTGTCAACACGTAAAAGAAATTTTTGATTTAGTAAATCACTTTAAAATTTTATAATACAGAGAACAATTGAAAGGATCTCCTTTTTTATAGTAGAGTAATTTTTTTGGCAGTCATTCTAGTGAGCGGATATGTATTGAAGGATTTGCTCTTTGTCATTTTGAATTTGTTTGAGAATGCTGCCATAACCTATGTTAGAGGCATTAGTCTCGACTATCTTAGGGGCTAACGAGTTAGCTAGATGGAGGAGGGGAATGGTCTGAACATGCTTCTTAATCTCTTTGACTAGGTTGGTATGGAGGTTGGACCAAGGTATGAGATTTGTTTTTAATCTGTCATGTAAAGGTTTGGCTAGACGGCTAATATTAGGGTAGTAGTCTAGAACATAATTAAGACTGCCTAAGAACCTTTGTAATTGGGTTTTATCGGTGATCTTATCAGGAAATTTGTTGGTAAAGGTAAGGGACCTCTCTATTGGTGTTACAGTGCCTTGGAATATATAATGGCCTAGGAAACGGACACGAGTTTGGAATAGGGAGATTTTTGTTTTAGAAACAACTAAACCATTTTGTTTTGTAGTATAAAAGAAAGCATGTAGATGTTTAAAATGTTGATCTATAGAATGTGAAAAAATAAGAACATCATTAATGTAAACAATGCAAAATTTTGAGTGTGCATTGACGCGACGAAAAGATTGATGTCTTCTCCCAAGTGCAGGAGTGTCGAAGTAATAAATAACCCGGCAAGACCGGGGTCGAACCACAGGGAGGTTAATTGTACAAATTATAAACAACAATTATAAAACAACAATAACAACAACAACAACAACAACAATAACAACAACAACAACAACAACAACAACAATAATAATAATAATAATAAAGAAAGAGAAGAAGAAGAAGATGATGATGATGAGAACTTAGAGATGAAATATTAATGTAAGGATTAAACAATAATAATAACAAATATCAAGGTTAGAGGTTCCACTAATGGTATATCAAACAAGTATAGTATAAACTCTTATTATTGAATTGGAAACCAAACACAAAGGAGGTTCCAATCAGATTATATATTGTTAACATGATTACATTAGTCATCTTATTTAATTAATGCTAATACTTGTAAATCTCGTCAAGCATTCATGATTATAACTTATGTTAACAACAAATCAAGTTCCTTTCATAGCTCAGGTGTCGGTTATACCATACATTATGGGCTATGAAAGTGCCAAGCATTTGTTGTACCAAGTGTTATACAACATAAATCAAGATTAATCATTTAACAAGCAAAGTATTAAAGAGTAAACAAGATAACAAATATAAAACATGTTAGTATCAAACATTAAAGTCCATATTAAGTTTACATTATACTTATTCTTACACCATTAGTGTAACCTTTTCACCTTGACATAACTAACTTAGCTAGACATAATGAAAGAAAGCAAAATAGATAAACAAAATAAGAACATAAAAGTTAACTAAGTAAAGGAAAGGAAATGAAAGGCATAAACTTAATATTAATGAAAGCAAAGCATAAACATTATAAAAAATAAAAAGAGAGAAAGGAAGAGCATGATCTTGATCTGAAAACCAAGATGCCTAAATGTATGGCAAATGCCTCCTTTTATAGGCCAAAATTGGGAACTATTGATTTGATGACTAATTGATAAGTGGGTGGCCAACTTTTGACTTGGTGACAATCCTTATCTTCTCTTGTCTGCCCAAAACGTCATTGATAACGTCAAAACTGGAGCCAGTTGCAAACATGAAAGTTGTAGGCAATTGTCTCAGCTTTCTTGTGTAAAACATTCAGCTCATTTGGACTTCTAGAACTCCAGATATGGCCAAAATACCGAACAGTGCTCGGGCTGGCAGACAGATTTGGGCTTCTTTGTTGTTGCTACAATTTGGACTTGATAATGGCCTTTTTAGATCTTGGGCTCCATATGAAAGTTGTAGGCTTATGTCTTACCTTTCCATCCATATAAATTGGACCTAAATCTGAGATATATAGCTCTAGATATGACCCAATTACCGAACAATATTCCGGTTTGGATTGCACCGACATCTCTTTTCTAAGTTTGGCCATCTCTTTATCCTTGCAATTTAAGTTCTTCAAGTCATCAATCAATCCTTTCATTTATGTGATAGGCCTGCATTAAAAATAGATATTTACCACAAATTATAGGTATCTTATATTATTAGATACATTATTATAAAACATATTTTAGTTAAGGAGTTATTGATACTTCAAGTGCAAAATGATGATATAAAACCATGATAAAAATGCACTTTTAAGTACTAATCACACCCCTCAACCAGCTTATTACTAGTCCCTAGTAATCAAAGCGTTACAACAATTTGCAAATTTCACAAAGCAAGGTATTCATCATTTAACTTCCATTAATCTATCCAGATAAACAAACTCTCATTAAATTTATATATCTGCTCAATACCTCTTAACAAGATATTAATAAACCTTTCTTTTGTGCTCAATATATCAACACATAATTATGGGGCTTTTCTTGGAAGAAAACAAAATTTTTGTTCTAATGTTTAAGGTTAACTTCCTTGGGTTAGGATTACTATTTTTGTCTCTTTTTTTTTTGTTTTTTTTTTAAATCTATATACATATAATTTAAAAACATCATGTATCTTTAACCCATGTAACGAGCTTTCAGCTAATGACTCCTAGACCAGTTGGTCTTAGGGCATTAGGTGTTAAGACACCCCTACGAGCTTAGTAACTCGGGTCGCAGATACTGATATGTAGATAGTGCAATGTTTGATTCCCTTAAGCTTTTCTCCTCAACCCATGTAACAAGCGTTGGGCCAATAGCTCCCAAGTTAGTTGACTTTAGGGTATTAGGTGTTAAAACACCTCTTCGGGCTTAATTGGTTAGGTTAGGGAGGCTACGAAACCAAACTTATCTACATTTTTATTATCATCATTTTTTTTTCTTTTTTTTTCCTTTTTTTTTTAATTATATACAATCCCTTTTCCCTTAGTTGTTACCTTTAACAAAAGAACATAAATAATGTAATAATCCAATATGCAACCTACAATCATATGTTAAAGTGTGTGTGTGTAAATTAAGGTTTAAGAATACATGTTAAATAAGTATATGAGCAGAATTAAGCAGTAACAATACGAGAGTTTGTAAACCTGAATATTTCAGGAAGTATTATAATAGACCTTGTTAAGAATGGTTACTATGATGCGTCTCAAGAGTCACTTTAACAAAAGAACTCCTTTACTCTGCCATCCTAGTAACAACAATTATGCACATGCTTTATGAAATGAAAAACAATTTTTGTTTTATCAACTACTACCCTCTCCCCCCAACCAAAACGAGACATTGTCCTCAATGTTCTAAGGTAGAAAGACAGAGTATAGAAGATATCACCTGAAATAACGAACACTGACAAAACCTGAAACACACTGAAACAAAAATAAGAAATAACAAAACACAATAATCAAAACCAAAATACACAAAAATTCACAAATGAAGGCTCAAATCCAATCTAAGCTTTTTACGGCTTCCCGTAGATGACCAATTTATGCGACTCATGGAAGGATCAATCACAGGAATGAAAGATTGTAGTTGGTCAATCAATTGTTCAGCAGTAATAGCAGAGATTATGATTTGCCGTGCAGAAGATGTTAGAAATTCCTGTTCCACAGCATGATCAAGAAAAGACAACAACTTATCATAATAACCATTAACATTTAACAAACCAATGGGTTTATGGTGAATGTGCAATTGAGCCCAAGAGGAAATATGAAAGATCTCTTCCAATGTGCCTAGACCCCCTAGTAAAGCAATGAAAGCATCAGCATGGTTAAACATTGCATTCATTCGAGCCGACATTGTGGAGACCTGAAGTTCCTCTCCAATTGTTTTTCCAATGATGTCCCCTTGTGCCAAAGCTTCAGGGACGACCCCCAAAACTTGACTACCTCCTAAAAATGCAGCTATTGACACACCTCCCATTAACCCAAGACTGCCTCCCCCATACACTAAATGAATCTTTCTCTCAGCTAGCACCTGACCAAGATGATTTGCTGATTCTAAAAACTCCTTTTCTTTCCCAGGACTAGATCCACCGAAAACACAAATATTTCTTATTTGATGACCTGAGGAACTTGCCATTTCTACACACTTCTGTATTTGTTGAATGTATGGGTTGAGTAGAAATGAAAGGAAGGAAGAGAGGGTTTTATAGATGAGAAATGAGAAAGGCAATCATAACACCTATATGTAGGCTAGCTGGAGTCTCACACTCTCTCTCTCTCTCTTTTTATTTATTTATTTATTTACTTTAAAAAAAAAAGCATGTGTATGTACATGTAGTTGTGATTGTGGCTCACATCTTCCGTTGGTTTTACGTCCAAGAACGGCTTAAACGCCCTCTATGGGTCGGGGATAGGCTTCCCATCCAGTTTTCTTAAAAACTGGCAAACAGGGTCTTTTTTAGTCAGATTCTCAAGACTAAGTCGATCATGTTCTTTATGAAATAGTGGCCATAAATCATGAATTACATGATGCACATCTCCACTAGGATGCGTCTCAAGAGTCAATAGAAGATTATCTAAAGACTCCTTACTCAGGTCATCCTTAATGAATTGTATTTTATCTTCACGGTTTATAGATACCATTCCTAAAGAATGACATTGTGTATTACAAGTCCATCTAGCACATCGATGACAGACTCCTAGTCGTTTTGCACGACGTTTCTTTGCAAAAGTGTTTTACCTGTTCCAGGCATGTGTGAAATGAAGAAGTTAGAGGACTCACCTGATAATCGGACCTTTGCTTCAATCAACCAGCGAATATCTTCAGGAATTCTATGATTCATTAACAATCTCAATCTTGCACATCTAGCACGGTAAATTTTTGTAATCACATTCTGAGGCAGAGCGGGAAAATACTTTTTCAATTTTTCAAGATTAGTGTCCATTTTCAAATGAGAATTAGAAGAGAGATTCAAAGAATTGCACAAATATATACACAAATATCAGTTATTGTGGGAAACTAAAAGAACCGACTTAAGTCACGGAGTACCGTTGTCCGCCATTTGACCGAGGTGAGAGAAACTAGCAAAAATCACTCAAAAAGAAACACAAAAAAGAAAATGTGAGAAAAACAAAATAATCAACCTTTATCTACAAGATCATTCAAACCAGCTGATTCATTTTCACTAGGAAAATTATCAAAGTAAGCTTTCAAACGATGTCCATTTTCCTTAAAATCATTGTCATTCATTAAATTCTCAATATCACAGGCCCTATAAGGATTGCTCCATCTTAATCTTAGCTTTTTAGGGAATGTATAGAGTTGAGAATCATAAAACAAAACTTTTTGACCAGTGTCAATGTTTTGACAATTTTCACAAGTTTTGCAGAATGCATGTGTGTCCTTGAACATGGTGGGCCAATAAAATCCATTTTGAAAGATTTTTGCAGCAGTCGTTTTTGACGAGAAATAACTTTCACATGCTTCAAAATGACAAAGTTTAATGACACTACTTACCTCATTGTCGGGAATGAATGTTTGAAATATTTGATCAGGACAATATTTGAATAAGTTAGGGTCATCACAATAAAAGCTCTTCACTTCGTTCAAAAACTTTTCTTTGTCTTGAGTACTCCAATCAGTTGGCAAATCTCCTAAAGCAAGAAAATTGATATTTTTATCATACCAAGGCATTGGACTAAGAGAAAGTAAGGATTCATTAGGAAAGTAATCATCGATTGGTGTGATGCCAGATGTCGAATCTGTTATCGTTGTTGACAAAAGATTCGCATCAACATTTTCGGTGCTTGTTTCATCCGTGATTTCTTCCTTAGAATAAATCATTTGCAAATCTTTAGATTCATCTAACTCATTTTTACTTAAAGTAGATTCAAGTTGATCATAAACTAATTCGTCAATATGATCTACTTCTTGTAAATCATTATTATCTCCAGGTTGCTTGCAAATGTTGAAAATATTCATCTCCAATGTCATGTTTCCAAATGATAGCTTCATCAGTTCATTCCTACAATTAATCAATGCGTTAGAGGTTGCACGAAATGGACGTCCTAAAATAACAGGAAATGAATTACATGCTTCAACAAGTTTTGTGTCCAACACAATAAAATCCACAGGATAAATGAATTTATCGACTTGTACTAACACATCTTCAATTATTCCTCTAGGCACTTTTATAGATCTATCGGCAAGTAAAAGAGATATAGAAGTTGGTTTTAACTCACCTAGATTGAGACTCTGAAAAACTGAATATGGAAGTAAGAAATTGTAGGACAACCAGGGTCTTTATATTTCAAAGCATTATTGTTTTGAAGAATGGCACTTACTTGTTCCGCTAGAAAGGCTTTCTTTTTCACATTCAATTTCCTCTTCATAGTGCATAGATCTTTTAAAAATTTAGCATAGGAAGGAACATGTTTAATAGCATCCAGCAAAGGTATATTGATCCTTACCTGTTTGAAAATTTCAAAAATTAGCTCGAAACTCATTTTTCACCCCGGTCGACATGGTGAGACCCGTATTGACCCGGTGGACTCGGTTTTGACCGAAAATGACGGTTGACTCGAGAAGACGGTTGACTCGAGAATATATTTTAAACTCTTTTTTTTTCTTTTTTTTTTATCTATTATATTTTTTTTGTCATGAATAATAAGATAAAATAACATTCCTAAAAAATTTTAGTTAATCCAAAATTGGGTTACAACAGTTGCCCCCTCTTTACAATGCTTACGGTGCAAAGACATTAAAAAAATCATTTTCTTTTGACTTTGCATAGGAAGTATTGTAAAGAAAAATGCTGGAGATGTTGAAAAACACATATATTTTCAGTTGGTCTAATTCTTATGGGCGACCTACCCAAGTGAAAAACATGAAAATGTTTTCAATCTTGATTTAGTGAAATACATGAAAGTGATTTCAATAATGGTTTGGTGAAATACATGAAAGTGATTTCATTGATGGTTTTCCTGAAATACATGAAAGTGATTTCAGATTGTTTTACATGAAAGTAATTTCATCCTTGATTTTGTGAAATACATGGAAGTGATTTCAACGATGGTTTTCTGAAATACATGAAAGTGATTTCATATTGATTTTGTGAAATACATGAAAGTGATTTCAACAATGGTTTTCTGAAATACATGAAAGTGATTTCAGATTGATTTTGTGAAATACATGGAAGTGATTTCATTAATGGTTTTGTGAAATACATGAAAGTGATTTCAACAATGGTTTTCTGAAATACATGAAAGTGATTTCAGATTGATTTTATGAAGTACATGAAAGTGATTTCATCATTGATTTTCTGAAATACATGAAAGTGATTTCAGATTGATTTTATGAAATACATGGAAGTGATTTCATCATTGATTTCCTGAAATACATGAAAGTGATTTCAGATTGATTTTATGAAATACATGAAAGTGATTTCATCATTGATTTCCTGAAATACATGAAAGTGATTTCAGATTGATTTTGTGAAATACATGGAAGTGATTTCATCAATGGTTGTGTGAAATACATGAAAGTGATTTCAATAATGGTTTTCTGAAATACATAAAAGTGATTTCAGATTGATTTTATGAAATACATGAAAGTAATTTCACTATGATTTTCAAAGTTAATGAAAACTTCTAAAGGAAGTCATATTTGTATGACTCAGATCCGATTTGTAAAAATTGATCTCAAAGATGATGAAAGCTTCTCACGAAAGTCTTATATCTACGGTTGAGATCTGATTTGTGAATCAATCTTAGAGATGATGAAAGCTTCTCACGAAAGTCTTATATCTACGGCTGAGATCTGATTTGCAATCTATTTCAGAGATAATGAAAGCTTCTCATGAAAGTCTTATATCTACGGTTGAGATCTGATTTGTAAATCGATCTTAGAGATGATGAAAGCTTCTCACGAAAGTCTTATATCTACGGTTGAGATCTGATTTGTAAATCGATCTTAGAGATGATGAAAGCTTCTCACGAAAGTCTTATATCTACGGTTGAGATCTGATTTGCAATCAATTTCAGAGATAATGAAAGCTTCTCATGAAAGTCTTATATCTACGGTTGAGATCTGATTTGTAAATCGATCTTAGAGATGATGAAAGCTTCTCATGAAAGTCTTATATCTACGGCTGAGATCTGATTTGCAATCAATTTCAGAGATAATGAAAGCTTCTCATGAAAGTCTTACGTCTACGGTTGAGATTTAATCATCTGTTCAGAGTAATAGTAAGAGTAGAATCCTTATAAATTACGCAGTTTTTGGTGACAAACATCATCAACTTCTTGTATTTCAACCCTTTCAAAGTTCCCAACTCTTGAAGCTTTAATCATGTCTTCCTCTTCTTCCAATGTTAACCCAAATCTTGTTCCTGCAGTAGAGCCTATAGTTTGGCGTACTACTTTTGAAGTGAATGGTCGTCCAGTTACAATAGAAGATACTGTAATGGACAATGAAGATACTGCTGTAGCCGTGGCTAGAGACATGGTCCTTCCCCGTGATGAAACCATGCTGGCAGCTAGGAGCGATATTGAAGCAGTGAATCAGTCACTTGCTCTCAGTATCAGAGCTACTTCATCTCTGGTGAACGTTGCAGAGCGTCTTCATGCTAGAAGACTTGAGCTGAATACTCAGGTTCTTGATCTCCATCATCTGATTGAGAACTTACGAAATAGACTCCGTGATGAAAGACGTCAGAGAAATGACTTGGAGAGGAGGAACCAAGAGCTGAATACACGTGTTGACTTTTGGAAGGACTATGTTAACACACGACACCTCGAGTTTGAGGAAGAGATGGAGAATATGCGTAAACAATTCGAAGAACTTCGAGGCCTGATTAATGATCAAGATGACAATATCCCTGATCGTCCTCGCACTGTTTAATATTTGTACTTTTAAACCTTTTGTCATGAATAAAAAATCCATCTTTCTTGTCTTCATTTATGAATTTTGCTTTCATGAAATTGTCATATTTGATGTGATTAAAATGACTTCATTTCGTCTGAATCTCGTTGGATCCCGTTGGGAATTTTGTTTCAAGAAATATCTACAAGACAAATATGCAATGTTTGTGAAGTTAGATGATATGAGATGCATCTTACCTTTTTGAAATATAGATCCCCCATTCATCTTGTCTGGCGATCTTGAATGTTAGCAAGCTCTTTTGATTCACGCGTCTTTCAAATCTACTCAAGCTGACCCATGTTGTTGAGTTCTCCAAGATAAACTTTGTTTGAGTTTCTCAATAGTCACTACCTCTTTCTCCATTGGATACTTTATTGAGAGCATTAGCTTCTCCCTGGCCTGACATCGTGTTATTGAGGATTCTTTAACCAATTCACATGGTCAATATATGAGGATTATCCCACTTCACCTGGGATTTCCATATCCAAAGATGTATCAGTTATCATATTGTCTAACTGATCATCTTACGAGAAGCAAAAATCTCATTTCATAGAAACTGCATAATCATGCTATTTCAATCCCACTCTGGAAGAAATCTACAGTTTTATCATGTGTATCTCTCACTAGGGAAGCAAATTTCTTTATGCCATTAGAAATCTAGTGACTGCTGCTCTGCCTCTGGAAGATTTCTTGTGATTGCTTCTCTACCCTTGGAAGAAGTAACTGTCTCTTTTCATTTCCTCATTTGCTCTTGTTGTCGTTAGAATCTCTGATTTTCTAACACTACCTCTTGGTGTGTCATATATTTGTCTTCTTCACATAGAAAACCATTTTTTCAAAAATGATATTTCAAAAGATCTCTTTTGTTTTTGAAAACTGAAATTCTCAATGTTTGTTTATAACAATGTTCAAGCAACTCTAAGGATTTGTAGTAAATCTCTCAGTAAAAGTAATCTCAGATAAAGGTAAGTGATGAGATGACCTTCTGCTTTGGTTTTCAAAGTGTTCAAGCGATTGCTTGAATGTATTTTGAGGGAAAAGGAACAATTGCCCTTTATTTTTAGAAGCAGTCCTTTTATCAGCATGAATAATAATGAGTAATTATTTGCTATATCATGACTCTTTATGAAAAAGTCTCTTATATTTTGGGAACGCTGTTTATTAATTCAGGTTGCTTCCTTGATTAGAAAGGACTTTAAAGGCATGTAATGTATTTATGGCTCAAGGCTGTAAAAGAAAGAGGATTTCATAAGCTCAAAGAAAGTGTTTAAGGGTTTGAAAACTATAGATCACTGTTATCTTATCTTCATCTTTTCTTTTGCTATCTTGACAACAAAATGATACTAAATATTCCAAATTAGGAATTTTTTCTATTTGTTGGGAATTCTCTCAATTATTTGGAATTTTTTATTTGAATTCCTTGTTGTCAAACTCATAAGCTCACAGGTCTTCAAGATGATTTCCATGATCATTTCTTTCATTTTGCCCCCAGTGTAGGGTGTGATCTTAGTTAAGGTTCTTATGAAAAAAAACTTTAAATAGACTCGGCTCAAATTGGGACTGCAAAGGATAATTTTAAAAGAAAGTGAAAGGAATATCAAAGATGGCCTTTCTTCATTTCAAGCAAGATCGGTTAAAACCAATAAACTTTGTCCACATCCAGCGTAATGTTTTGGATTTATAAGATACCATGTTTTGCAAGTCCATGACAAGCTAATGTACTACCAACCATTATTCATGCTGATAAAATGTAAGTCCAAGACAGAATTTAAGTGATAGTTGTTCTAATTGCGTGTTCTTGACTTGTATGGTCATCTCTTTCAAGAGAATTGCTTTGAACATTATCCTAAACAAATCATTGATTTATTTCATTGAAATCATAAACAAAATCAATTCTTTTAAAACCTCATTTAAGAAGAATGGGTTCTCTTGTAAAAAAAACATTTGAAAGATCAGATTGTTGAGCCATTGAGATCATGCATGGGCTTTTTGGTGAGGTATATGCAAAGAGAATTTCCTGGCCAAAACTTCATTTCATTTGATTTTGATTGGATGAAATACATCATACATAATACTTTTTCACAGAATCAGAGTTCACGGGCCTAGGTAAATCCTCTCCATCCATCCTAGTTAACAACATAGCCCCTCCGGAGAAAGCTTTCTTCACTACATATGGGCCTTCATAGTTTGGTGCCCACTTGCTTCGGTCTTCACTTGGTAGTGGTAAGATTTTTTTGAGTACAAGATCCCCTTCTTTGAATTCTCTTGGTCGGACTTTCCGGTCATATGCTTTGGCCATCCTTCTTTGGTATAGCTGGTGATGACAAATTGCGGCCAACCTCTTCTCACTTATCATGTTTAGCTGCTCATATCTCACTTTAACCCATTCAGCTTCTTCTAGTTTAGATTCTATTAGTACTCTCAAAGATGGAATTTCTACTTCCAAAGGCATCACCGCCTCCATCCCAAATACTAGTGAATAAGGTGTAGCTCCAGTAGACGTTCTTACTGCTGTGCGATATGCATGTAGAGCAAAGGGAAGCATCTCATGCCAATCCTTGTAATTAACTACCATCTTCTGGATAATCTTCTTGATATTCTTGTTTGCAGCTTCGACAGCACCATTCATCTTTGGTCTGTAGGGAGATGAGTTTGAATGTTTAATTTTCCACTTCATGCACAATTCTGTGATCATTTTTCCATTAAAATTCTGGGCATTATCGGTCACTATCTTCTCAGGTGAACCATATCGACAGATCAAATCTTTCTCAATAAAACTCTTGACCACCTTTTGAGTTACATGGGCATAAGAGCTGGCCTCCACCCACTTTGTGAAGTAATCAATGGCTACTAAGATAAATTGATGCTTATTGCTGGCTTTTGGGTTGATTGGCCCAATCACATCTATTCCCCACATTGCAAATGGCCATGGTGATGTCATATTAAATAGAGGAGTTGGAGGTGCATTTATCTTATCACTATACACTTGACATTTATGACATTTCCTGACATAATCGATGCAATCTTTCTCCATGGTCATCCAGAAATACCCTGATCGTTGTAATTGTCTAGCCATCATATGCCCACTTGCATGAGTTGCACAAATTCCTTCATGAATTTCTTGCAATGCTACCTTAGCTTCGATTTCATCTAGACATCTCAGTAAAGTCCCATTGAATGACCTTTTGTATAGAATTTCTCCATCCAGGTAAAATTCCAGAGCTAACCTTCTCAAGGTCTTCATATCTGCTTTGGATGCCCCCAAGGGATACTCTTGATATTGGATAAACTGCTTGATGTCATAAAACCATGGGTTCCCATCTATTTCTCCTTCAACTGAACAACAATGAGCTGGAAAATTTCTAATCTCAATGCAGATTGGTTGTACTCTCACTCCGTAATCAGTTTTGGCCATAGAAGCTAAGGTTGCCAAAGCATCAGCAAACTGGTTTTTGTCTCTTCCCATATGGGTAAAATCTATCTCATCAAAGCCCTCAGTCAGTTTCGAGAGATATTGTTGATATGGTATCAATTTTTCCTCCTTGGTCTGCCATTCGCCTTTCACTTGACAGATTATTAACATTGAATCCCCATAGACATCAAGCTTCTTTATTTTCATCTCCAAAGCAGCTTCTAATCCAAGGATACAAGCCTCATATTCAGCAGTATTGTTAGTGCATTCAAATTGTAGTTTGACTGAGACGGGATATTGCTTCTTGTCAGGTGAGATTATCACAGCGCCTGCTTCATTACCAGAAACATTCACTGCCCCATCAAAATACATGATCCACCAATCATTCTTTTCTTTGTCCTCTTCTACTATCAACACATCCTCATCCGGGAAGTCAAATTTCAAAGGCTCATAGTCATTGATAGCATTATCTGCTAGATGATCAGCAATTACACTTCCTTTTACAGATTTTCTTGTCTTGTATACAATGTCATACTCAGCCAACATCACTTGCCATCTTGCTATTCGGCTTGACAAGTAGGGTTTCTCAAAGATGTATTTAAGAGGATCCATTTTTGAGATCAACCAGGTGGTATAATACAACATATATTGTCGAAGACGCTTCGTACTCCATACAAGAGCACAACATAGCTTCTCAGTCACAGTATATCTGGATTCACAATCTGTAAACTTCTTACTCAGATAATAGATAGCTTGCTCCTTTCTTCCAGACTCATCATGTTGTCCCAACACACAACCCATTGCTACCTCAGTTACTGTCAAATACAAGATCAAAGGTCTTCCAGGCACAGGGGGCACGAGTAAAGGTGGATTCTGTAAGTATTGCTTTATTTTATCAAAAGCCTCTTGACAATCTTTGTCCCATGTACCAGGGTTCTTTTTTCGAAGTAATCGAAAAATTGGCTCACATGTTGCTGTTAACTGAGATATGAATCAAGCAATGTAATTCAAACGTCCTAAGAAACCTCTTACTTCTTTCTCAGTCTTAGGAACTGTCATAGCCTGAATTGCTTTCACTTTATCAGGATCGACCTCTATTCCTTTATTGCTTATCACAAATCCTAGCAACTTTTCAGACTTTACCCCAAACGAGCATTTTGAAGGATTCAGCTTCAACTGATACTTTCTTAGTCTTTCAAACAATTTTCTTAGAACCTGAACATGATCTTCTTCATTCTTAGACTTGGCAATCATATCATCCACATACACTTCAATCTCTTTATGCATCATATCATGGAAAAGTGTCACCATTGCCCTTTGATACGTGGCTCCAGCATTCTTCAACCCGAATGGCATCACTTTGTAGCAGAATGTTCCCCATGGTGTGACAAAAGTGGTCTTCTCTTTATCTTCTTCAGCCATTTTAATCTGGTTATAACCGAAGAATCCATCCATGAAGGAGTAAGTTGAACTCCTAGCAGCATTGTCTACCAGGACATCTATGTGAGGTAAAGGAAAATCATCCTTCGGACTGGCTTTGTTTAGATCCCTGAAATCTACACATACTCTGATTTTGTTATCTTTTTTTGGTACCACCACTATATTAGATACCCATTGAGGGTATTTAATAACTTCTAGAAAACCGGCATCCCACTGCTTCTCTATCTCTGCCTTGACTTTGAGCACAATATCTGGGCGAGTTCTTCTTAATTTCTGCTTAACAGGTTTGCATCCTTCTATCAAAGGTAATCTGTGTACTACAATATCAATGTCTAAACCAGGCATATCTGTATAAGACCAGGCAAACACATCGATATACTCTTGTAGTAATGAGGTTAAACTGCATCTTTCTTCTGTAGTGATCAGAGTTCCAATCTTTAACTCTCTTTTATCTTGCTCAGTGCCTACATTTATCACCTCTAGTTCTTCCTTCGCAGGTTTCCAAGCATGCTCCGACTGTTCTACCCGTCTAGCAAACTCTTCATCCCATTCCTCTTCATCCATTGCAATCTCATCCTTATCAAAGTTTGGCCATTCATTTTCAATGCAATATGTTTGTGGATTTATGGAGGATTCACTTTCAGAATTCCTGAAAGCGGAAGGTGTTTTTAGTGTGAATGCACATCTTGTAGCCGAACAAAACAAAAGGAATTCAACAAACACTAATGAAAATGCTTGTTCTCAATATTATTTTAAAAGTTGGCTCAACAATTATGAAAAGACCTTATGTTGTCATCTTGAACCAAGATTTCCAACTAGGTATAAAAACACAAAGCAAACTACAATGCAAAGCACATAAAAGCAAATATAAGTAGACACTTAATCATTACTTCTTAAAAACAATTGGGGCTTCTTCAATCTCCCAATTCTGGAATACTTCTTCAACTGAAAGCTTTCGCACAAAGGCGCTGGTTGGAGCTTCTTCTAGAGCATGGACAGTTAATTGAGGTAACAATTCATCTTCTTTTATTGTTCTTGGCTTATCATCACAATTCCAGCCTTTCTCTTCACCTTCTTCTACATTGGTGATATCCATGACAACAGGTTTTTGTCCCAAGACTTCCATCATGTTCACCCCTCCACTACTTGTAGCATGATTGGGTAGAGGGTTGGAATTTACATTCGGTGCATCATCGAAAGTTATCCATCCAGCTTTTATCAATTGCAGAAGCTTGTTTTTGAAGGCGTTACAGCTTTCAATGTTATGCCCAACAATGCCAGCATGATACTCACATGTCATATCAGGCTTATACCAATTTGGGTATGGAGGTTGTAGTGGGGTTAAGGGAACAGGGGCCACTTGCCCAATACTCAACAACTTCGAATACATTTCTCCCAAGGAAAGTGGTAATGGTGGCAACCGTTCTTGGGTTCTTTGAAAATTCCTTGGAGGATTAACAATCTGGTTATTTTGTTGGTCATTTGGTTGGTTTTGTTGGTTGGTAAGGAAAGGTTTAGTGAAGTTTACACTTGTAACTTGTTGGGTAGGTATTTGGAAGTTATAGTGATGGTAATTTTTCTTCTTACCTTTGTACCCTCCTTCCACATTGTTCACCTCAGACTCCTTCTTTTTCCCGGTAAAGCCTTTCTTCTCAGTAGGCTCTAACATTCTCCCCATTCTTATTGCTTGTTCTATCCTCTCAGCAATAGTTACAGCATCATAAAAATGCTGAGCTGAACTACCCACTAGGTGTTCAAAGTAGGGAGATTTAAAAGTGTTGGTAAACAGAGTGACCATTTCTTTTTCTAACAAAGAGGGTTGCACATGGGATGCTTTTTCACGCCATCTCAAAGCTTATTCTCTTACAGTCTCTTTGTTGCCCTTCTCCATGACTAACAAGCTTGACCTGTCCGGGGCTACCTCCATGTTGAATTTGTATTGCTCCACAAAAGCTTTGACCAAATCTTTCCACTTTTTGATCTTTGTATTATCTAGCCTTGTATACCAGCTTAGTGCTAATCTAGAAAGACTGTCTTGAAAGAAATGGATGAGAAGTTTCTCATCATTCACCACTTCTGCCACTTATTACAATAAGATTTAAGATGAGTGACTGGGCATTCAGTTCCCGTATACTTGATAAATTCTGGTACCCTAAATTCTTTGGGTACAACTACATTTGGGACTAAACACATCTTTGCAGCATGAACAGGATCATATAAGTCTGCCCCTTCGACTGCTCTCAATCTTTCTTCTAAAACGGTCAATTTATCATAATCAACAGGTTTAGAGTATCTCATCCTATGTGAGTCATCAGTTGTCAAGTTTATAATCGGCACTTGTGCTGGTGGAACATTGGCAGTGAACTGCTATTCAGATGAAGAAGGATTTGCCCCTAGATTTTGAGAAGTGAATATGAAAGGAGCTACTGGCGTAGATACAGATGGAGTTGCAACTGCTGGCTGAGTAGAGGTATCCTCTCCAGACTTGGATACCAGGGCCTGCTCGAGTAGACTTGTAAGTCGTGTGATATCATTTTTCATGCTCTCCAACTCCTTTTGATAGTGAGCCTCTAGATGTGCTCTTTCTTCGTTCTCCATTATCTTTTTTCGTATTCGAGTGTAATGAATTTTATGGTCTTTTGGGGGACCTATATTTCAACTTGAGTGAATGCAAAAAAATGAATGAAATGCACAAATGGATGCAAAGTGTCATATGAATAATGCATGCTTGTTATTTGTTTCAGGCTTTCCTTTAACTTATGATGAGGAATAGACCAGATCAGATTCTCTTAAGAAAGTTCTCACTGACGACTCCAAACCTACAGGAACTTGAACTGATTTAGGGAAGAAATTTGATGCCTTAATTTTAATCTGGTCAAAAATTCCTCAATAGATTTGGTTTTTTTTTCCATCTCACACTTCCTATAAGGATCGGTGGAGATATAATGAGAATATGGGATGTATATGAAAATGTATGTTAATGCATTGACATTTATTTGTATCTTATATCCTACTTGATAGGATTTAACTCATAAGGTTTGGCTTAGTTTATTCTATCCTTAAAGAAATTATTTGGTTCTTAGATTGCTCGAATTACTTGTGAAGTAATCGGCTTCTTAACCTTATGCAACATGAGTATGGGTAAAATTCCACAATACCCGTTGCATAGGGTGAGTTACAATCCAAGCGAAAGTCCAAATGAGCATCAGTGGACATAAGTCACACTTGCCACTTGAATCTTTCTTTTCTAATCTTAAAAAGGACAAAGCTCGGGTCTAGAGCTTTTATGGGTTCATCGTGAAGTGTGTGAGTACACAAATAAATACCATGCATGCATGTGACAATATGAAAAAGTGAAAAGAATTACAGTAATAAATAATGTAAATAAAATAAATACCAAAAATAAATAGCATATAAGAAAAAGCATATGAAAAGCAAACACAAGCAGTTGGTTCAACCCTAAATCCCCAATGGAGTCGCCATTCTGTCGCTACACGAAGTCGCGCGACGGCCCC
>NW_011500240.1:184518-197665 GCF_000495115.2 Populus euphratica
ACACGACGTCGGGCGACGGCTTCACTCCTTTTTGTTTGTTTTTTTTACAAAAAAGAATAGTTTAGTTTTTCTTTGATTTGGGGGAAACAAAGATTTTATTGGAGTCGCCATCTAGTAATTTGAGGGAACTAGAAATCCAGAATTAGACACTGGTCTCAAAGATTCGGGTACTGGGTTAGTTATGATTAAGGGAAGGTAAACACCACCCTTAAAACATCCTTTCAGAGAAAGGTTACCTTTACTTGTGTGTTTTTCTTATTTTGATTCAAATGCTATTATATTTTGAGTTTATTTGTAAATTTTTAACATGGTTAACATCGGTCCCTAAAAATAGGAGACACGTTAAAAATGACATCAGTCCCTAAAATTACGAGACTTTGTCTAAAATGTCGACGTTTATCCCTAAAAAGGAGAGTTACGTCTGATTTACCAAAATAAATAATAATGGACATAATCCATATTTGGTATTTAAATTTTTGACATCGGTCCTTTTTTGCAAATAAAAGAGACGTGTTGACAAAATAATATTTATTTTATAAAACAAAAATTATTTCCCCCAAATCAAAGAAAAAATAAATTATTCTTTTTTTGTTTAAAAAACAAACAAAAAAGGAGTGGAGTCGTCGCCCGACGTCGTGTAACGACAGTATTCATGAAAGTTCTAGGCAGTTGCCTCAACTTTCCAGGAAAAAATGAGGTCATTTGGACTTCTAGAACTCAAGATATAGGTCACACACTGAATAGTGTTTAGGCTGTAGGACAAATTCAGACTTCTTCGTTATTGCTACAATTTGAACTTGAAAATAACCATATTAAAACTAGACCTTCACATAAAGTTGTAGGCCTATGTCTTATATTTCCATCCATATAAAATGGATCTAAATCTGATATTTATATCTCTAGATATGATCCAATTACCGAACAGTATTCTGGTTTGGACTACACCACCATCTCTTTTCTAAGTTTGGCCATCTCTTTGTCCTTTCAATTTAGTACTTGAACTCATCAATCAACCCTTTCATTTATGTGATAAGCCTGTATTTAAGATGAACATTCACCACAAATTAAAGGTATCTTATATTATTAGATATGTTATTATAAAACATGTTTTAGTTAAGGAGTTATTGATACTTCAAGTGCAAAATGATGATATAAAACCTTGATAAAAATGCATTTTTAAGTACTACTCACACCCTCTAACTAGCTTATTACTAGTCCCTAGTAATCAAAGTGTTAAAATAGAAAAACAATTTGCAAATTTCATAAAGCAAGGTATTCATCATTCAACTTCCATTAATCTATCCAGATAAACAACTCTCATTAAATTTATATATCTGCTCAATACCTCCTAAACAAAATATTAATAAACCTTTCTTTTGTGTTCAATATATCAACACATAATTATGGGGCTTTTCTTGGAAGAAAACAAAATTTTTATTTTAATGTTTAAGGTTAACTTCCTTGGGTTGAGATTATTATTATTTTTCTCCTTTTGTTCTTTTTTAATTTTTTTTTATATATACATATAACTTAAAACATGATACATCTTAAACTCATATAACGAGCTTTTGGCTAATAAGTCCCAAACTAGTTGGTCTTAGGGCATTAGGTGTTGAGACACCCCTATGAGCTTAGTAACTTGGATTGCAGATATTGATACGTAGATAGTGCAATATTTGATTCCCTTAAGCTTTTCTCCTTAACCCATATAACAATCGTTAGGCTAATAACTCTCAAGTCAGTTGACTTTAGGATATTAGGTGTTAAAACACTCATTTGAGCTTAGTTGTTTAGGTAAGGGAGGCTACAAAACCAAACTTATCTATGTTTTTATTATCATCATTTTTTTTCTCTTTTTTTTTTATTGTTTTTACAAATTATATACTAGCCCTTTTTCCCTTAGTTATCACCTTTAACAAAAGAGCATAAATAATGTAATAATCCAATGTGCAACCCACAATCATATGTTAAAGTGTGTGTGTGAAATTAAGGTTTAAGAATACATGTTAAATGAGTATATGAGCAGAATTAAATGATAACAATGCGAGACCTTGTTAAGAATGGTTAATAAGATGCGTCTCAATAGTCACTTTAACAAAAGAGCTATTTTACTCTGTCATTCTATTAACAATAATTTTGCACATGCTTTATGAAATAGAAAATACAATTAGTTAGTTTTTTTTTAACCACTACCCTCTCCCCTTAACCAATACGAGACATTATCCTCAATGTCCTAAGGTAGAAAGATAGAGTATAAAAGACATCACCTGAAATAACAAACACTGACAAACCTAAAACATACTTAAACAAATATAAAAAATAACAAAACACAATAATAAAATCAAAAGACATAAAGATTCATAAATAAAGGCTCAAATCCAATCTAAGGTTTTTACAGCTTTCCTTAGTTGACTAATTTATGCGACTTATGGAGGGATCAATTATAGGAATGAAAGATTATAGTTGGTCAATCAATTGTTCAACAGTAACAACAGAGATTATTGATTAGTACTTAAAAATGTATTTTTATCAAGATTTTATATCATCATGTTGCACTTGAAGTATCAATAACTCTTCAACTAAATCATGTTTTATAATAACATATCTAATCATATAAGATACCTTTAATTTATGATAAATGTTTATTTTAAATGCAGGCCTATCACATAAATAAAAGGATTGATTGATGAGTTTAAGAATTGAAAATGAAAGGACAAATAGATGGCTAAACTTAGAAAAGAGATGCTGGTGCAGTCTAAACCAAGACACTGTTCGGTAATTAGGTCATATCTAGAGTTGTAAATCTCATATTTAGGTTTATTTTATATGGATGGAAAGGTAAGACAAAGGCCTACAACTTTTATATAGAGATCTGGTTTTTTTAATAAGGCCATTTTCAAGTCCAAATTATAACAACAAGGAAGAAGTCTGAATCTATCTTGCAGCCCAGACACTATTCTGTTTTTAGCCCATATCTAGAGTTCTAGAAGTCCAAATGACTTCCAATTTTTTTTTATCTAGAAAGCTGAGATAATTTTCTACAACTTTCATGGGAGGCCTAGTTCAAATTCTGATGTTATCAATGATATTTTGGGCAGTCAAGAGAAGATAAGGATTGTTACCAAGCCAAAAGTTGACCACCCACTCATTAATTAGTCATCAAATCAATAGTTCCAAATTTTGACCTATAGAAAGAGGCATTTGCCATGCATTTAGGCATCTTGGTTTCCAAAGCAAGATCATGCTCTTGCTTTCTCTCTTTATATTTTTGTAATACTTTAGTTTTATTTTCATTAATATCTTATTTATGCCTTTCATTTCCTTGCATTTTCTTAGTTAACTTTTATCTTATTTATGTTCTTATCTTGTTTATTTATATTTCTCTTCTTCATTACGTTTAGCTAAGTTTATTAGGTTAAGGTGAAAAGGTTACACTAATGGTGTAAGAATAAATATGGTGTAAACTTAATATGGACTTTAATGTTTGATACTAACATGTTTTGTATTTATTATCTTGTTCACTCTTTAATACTTTCCTTATTAAATGATTAATCTAGATTTATGTTGTATAACACTTGGTATAACAAATGCTTGGCAATTTCATAGCACACACTGTATGGTATAACCGACACCTGTGCTATGAAAGGAACTTGATTTGTTGTTAACATAAGTTATAATCATGAATAGCTGACAATATTTACAAGTATTAGCATTATTCGAATAAGATAACTAATGTACTCATGTTAATAATTTATAATCTAATTGGAACCTTTTTTATGTGTGGTTTCCAATTGAATAGTTTCTAATTGCAACAATAGTTTTTAAAAAAGTTTTTCCCATCTTATAGAACAAACTCTTTCAAAAAACAAATCATCACTTTTACTCAAAAATCAGGAGAAACATTTTACCAATGTTGGGATAGATATTGAGACTTGTTTAATACTTGCTCTCATCATGGTTTTGAAATATAAAGATTGGTTTCATATTTTCAGCTCCAGATATAACCCAATTACCGAATAGTATTCTGGTTTGAACTACATCAGCATCTCTTTTCTAAGTTTGGCCATCTTTTTGTCCTTTTAATTTCAGTTCTTAAACTCATTAATTAATCCTTTCATTTATATGATAGGCCTATATTTAAGATAAACTTTTATCATAAATTAAAGGTACCTTATATTATTAGATATGTTATTATAAAACATGTTTTAGTTAAGGAGTTATTGATACTTCAAGTGCAAAATGATGATATAAAACCTTGATAAAAATGCACTTTTAAGTACTAATCAATTATGATTTGTTGAGCAAAAGATGTTAGAAAATCTTGTTTCATAACATGATAAAAAAAAAGACAACTTATCATAATAACCATTAACATTTAACAAACCTATAAGTTTATGGTGAATGTGTAGTTAGGCCCAAGAGAAAATATGAAATATCTCTTCCAATATGCCCAAACAACCTGGTAAGGCAATGAAGGCATCAACATGGTTAAACATGACATTCATTTGAGCAGACATTGTGAAGACTTGTAGTTCCTCTCTAATTGTTTTTCCAATAATGTTCCCTTTTGCTAAAGCTTTGGAGATGACCCCCAAAACTTGAATACCTCCTAAAAATAAAGTTATGGACACACCTCCCATTAACCCAAGACTGCCTCCCTCATACACTAAATAAATCTTTTTCTCAACTAGCATCTGACCAAGATGATTTGTTGATTCTATAAACTCCTTTTCTTTCCTAAAACTAGATCCATTGAAAACATAAACATTTCTTATGTGATGACTTGAGGAACTTAAGATTTCTATATACTTCTATATTTGTTGAATGTATGGGTTAAGTAGAAATGAAAAAAAGGAAGAGAGGATTTTATAGATGAGAAATTGAAAAGGCAATCATACCACCTACATGTAGACCAGTTGAAGTCTCACATACTCTCTCTTTTTATTTATTTATTTTTAAAAAAACATGTATATGTATAGGTAGTTGTGATTGTGGCTCACATCTTCCCCTGGTTTTACATCCAAGAACGGCTTAAATGCTCTCTATGGGTCGGGGATAGGCTTCCCATCCAATTTTCTTAAAACCTGGCAAACAAGACTATGTTGAGCATGTTCTTTATGGAATAGTGACCATAAATCATGAATTGCACGATGCACATCTTCAATAGGATGCGTCTCAAGAATTAATAGAAGATTATCTAAAGACTCCTTACTCAGGTCATCCTTAATGAATTGTATTTTATCTTCATGGTTTACAGATACCATTTCTAAAGAATGAAATTATACATTACAAGTCAATCTAGCACATCAATGACAGACTTTCAGTCTTTTTGCAGGTTTCTTTGCAAAAGTGCTTTTACTTGTTCCAAGCATGTGTGAAATGAAGGAATTAGAGGATTATTCACCTAATAATCAGACCTTTTATTTCAATCAGCCAACGAATATCTTCATGAATTCCATGATTCATTAACAATCTTAATCTTGCACATCTAGCATGGTAAATTATTGTAATCATATTTTGAGGCAGAGCGGGAAAATACTTTTTCAACTTTTCAAGAGTGGTATCCATTTTCAAATGAGAATTATAGGAGAGATTCAAAGAAAGGGGAAAGAATAAAGAATTGCACAAATATATACACAGATATCAGTTATTATGGAAAACTGAAAGCACCAACTTAAGTCACAAAGTATTGTTATCCGCCATTTGACCGAGGTGAGAAAAACTAGTAAAACAAAATTCATAAAAAAAACACAAAAACATTGAGGAAAAAAAAATCTTTATACACAAGATCACTCAATTCAAAAGAGTCATTTTTAATTGAAAAATTATCAAAGTAAACTTTCAAACGACGTTCATTTACCTTGAAAACATTGTCATTCTTTGGATTGTCGATATCACAAGCCTTATATAGATACATATGTTTCATAATAAAAGAACTGCTTCATCTTAGTTTTCCAAGAAATAAATGGAGTCTAGAATTATAAAGTATGATTTTTTAACCAATATTGAATGTTTTTCTTAGTATTTTCTTGTCATGAAACTTTTTGATTCTTACTTTATAAATTCTTGAATTTTCATATGCATCATTTCTTATTTTCTCAAGCTCATTTATTTGTAATTTATGCAGCTGACTAGCATTATCAAGGTTTGAATTAAAAGCTTTAATAGCCCAATAAGCTTTATGTTCAAGTTTCATAGGCAAGTGACAAGGTTTCCATAGACTAGTCTATAAGGTGAGATACCTAATAATGTTTTATAAACAGTTTGATAAGCCCAAAGTGCAACATTAAGTCTTAAAGACCAGTTTTTCCTATTAGGGTTCATTGTTTTCTCTAAAATATGTTTGATCCCTCTATTAGCAAACTCTACTTGTTCACTTATCTAAGGATGATAAGGGGTGGCAATTTTGTGTGTGATTCCATATTTCTTTATTAAAGACTCGAATGACTTATTGTAGAAATGTGTTCCATCATCATTTATCATGGCTCAATGGATTCCAAATCAACTCAAGATATTTTATTTCAAAAACTTTATCATTATTTTGTAAACATTGTTTCCACTTAGAATTGCCTCTATCCATTTTGAAACATAATCTACTGCGACTAATATGTACAAGAAACCAAATGATGGAGGAAATAGACCCATGAAATCTATACCCCAACAATCAAAGATCTCGATGACAAGAATATGATTTAAAGGCATCATATGATGTTTTGAAAAAGATCCCAACTTTTGACAATTTTCACAAGTCTTATAGAATCCACTTTGTAAGATTTTTGCAGTTATCTTTCTTAATGAGAAATGACCCTCACATGCCTTAGAATGACAAAATTTAATGACACTACTTACCTCATTGTCGGGAATGTATCTTCGAAATATTTGATTAGGATAATATTTGAATAAATAAGAGTCATCCTAATAAAAGTTAGTCACTTCATTCAAGAACTTTCTTTTATCTTGGGTATTCTAATGAGTTGGTAATTGTCCTAAAACAAGAAAATTGACAATATTAGCAGACCAAGGCAATGTAGAGATAGAAAGTAAAGAATCATCAGAAAAGTAGTCATCGATTGGTGTGATGTCAAATTTCGAATCTCTTGTCAATCTTGACAAATGATCTGCGACAACATTTTCGATGTCTTTCTTGTCTTTGATTGTGATATCAAATTCTTGAAGTAACAAAATCCATCGCACCAATCTAGCTTTAAATAGTGCTTAAATGAAATACACCACCACTGAAAAAGAATTACTATTTTTTTTTTAGTGATCATGTAGCATTGAAATATCTTCTTTCTAAAAAAACAAGAATACCCAAGATAATTGCATAGTAAATCACATGAGATTTCTTATCACATGATAGTAAATCACATTGAAGTACAAGAATACCCAAGATCATGTAGCACCAATGAAGTACAACTTGCATAGTAAATCACATGAGATTTCTTATCTTTTCTTTGTCTCAAAACAGCACTCACGACATAATCACTAGCTGATTAGTACTTAAAAGTGCATTTTTATCATGGTTTTATATCATCATTTTGCACTTGAAGTATCAATAACTCCTTAACTAAAGCATGTTTTATAATAATATATCTAATAATATAAGATACCTTTAATTTATGGTAAATGTTCATTTTAAATGCAGGCCTACCACATAAATGAAAGGATTGATTGATGACTTGAAGAACTTAAATTGCAAGGATAAAGAGATGGTCAAACTTAGAGAAGAGATGTCGGTGCAATCCAAACCGGAACACTGTTCGATAATTGGGACATATCTGGAGCTACAAATCTCCGATTTAGGTCCAATTTATATGGATGGAAAGGTAAGACATAGGCCTACAACTTTCATATGGAGCCCAAGATCTAAAAAGGCCATTATCAAGTCCAAATTGTAGCAACAACAAAGAAGCCCGAATCTGTCTTCCAGCCCGAGCACTGTTCGGTATTTTGGCCATATCTGGAGTTCTAGAAGTCCAAATGAGCTGAATTGTTTACACAAGAAAGCTGAGACAATTGCCTACAACTTTCATGTTTACAACTGGCTCCAATTTGGACGTTATCAATGACGTTTTGGGCAGACAAGAGAAGATAAGGATTGTCACCAAGCGTTATCAATGACGTTTTGGGCAGACAAGAGAAGATAAGGATTGTCACCAAGTCAAAAGTTGGTCACCCACTTATCAATTAGTCATCAAATCAATAGTTCCCAATTTTGGCCTATAAAAGGAGGCATTTGCCATGCATTTAGGCATCTTGGTGTTCAGATCAAGATCATGCTCTTCCTTTCTCTCTTTGTATTTTTTGTAATGTTTATGCTTTGCTTTCATTAATACTAAATTTATGCTTTTCATTTCCTTTCCTTTACTTAGTTAGCTTTTATGTTCTTATTTTGTTTATCTATTTTTCTTTCTTTCATTATGTCTAGCTAAGTTAATTATGTCAAGGTGAAAAGGTTACACTAATGGTGTGAGAATAAGTATAATGTAAACTTAATATGGACCTTAATGTTTGATACTAACATGTTTTATATTTGTTATCTTGTTCACTCTTTAATACTTTGCTTGTTAAATGACTAATCTTGATTTATGTTGTATAACACTTGGTACAACAAATGCTTGGCACTTTCATAGCCCATAATGTATGGTATAACCGACACCTGAGCTATGAAAGGAACTTGATTTGTTGTTAACATAAGTTATAATCATGAATGCTTGACGAGATTTACAAGTATTAGCATTAACTGAATAAGATGACTAATGTAATCATGTTAACAATATATAATCTGATTGGAACCTCCTTTGTGTGTGGTTTCCAATTCAATAATAAGAGTTTATACTATACTTGTTTGATATACCATTAGTGGAACCTCTAACCTTGACATTTGTTATTATTATTGCTTAATCCTTACTTTAATATTTCATCTCTAAGTTCTCATCATCATCATCTTCTTCTTCTTCTCTTTCTTTATTATTATTATTATTATTATTGTTACTATTGTTGTTGTTACTATTGTTGTTTTATAATTGTTGTTTATAATTTGTACAATTAACCTCCCTGTGGTTCGACCCCGGTCTTGCCGGGTTATTTATTACTTCGACACTCCTGCACTTGGGAGAAGACAACAATCTTTTCGTCGTGTCACTAGCATCATACATTATTTCAAAAGGTAATGACCAATCAGGAGGTTAAATGACAGGAGCAGAACTAAGCAAGTTTTTAAGTTTAATAAAGGCTTCTTCACAATGTTTAGTCTATTAAAAAATATTATCCTTTGTTAGAAGGTTACTTAAAGGCTTAGATATTACACTAAAATTTATAATTTTCAATTGAATTATTAAAAATTCTAAACATTTGCATGGAGCTTTGTAATATAATACTTTAGCTTGAGTTAAAATTTCAAATTTTTTGAAGAAACTTAGAAATTTGATGAAAAATCACAATTTAACTAGTTTTATGTTATTGCATGTAATTTTCAATCCGACCATTAGACTAAGCTGAAATTTTATAAGGGATCTTAAAATATATTGAATAAAATTTGTTTAAAATTTTATGATGAATGAAGCTTGGTAATGCTAACAAAAAAGAATGTCAAATAAAAACAAAACAACTCATTAAGGGTAAAATAATTATTTTCCATTAAAAAATAAAATAAATTAGTTTTTCCTTCCTTTTATATATTTTCGATTGGGTAGATGCAAAAAAAGAAAAGCAAGACAAAAAAGAGAAAAATAAAGGAAAAAACATAAAAAATTCCAAGAAAAAAAAGTAAGAGAATAGTCTAATTTATAAAACATTAATCTATGAAAGAATTAAGCAAAGGAAGGAGGAATTGAGAGAGAAAAAAAATTAATTAGTTTGTTTATTGTTATTTTATCCTAGTTGAGGGGTTGTTACAATATCAATTCAAATTCGATTATAGATGAATTATATTCCATAAAGCATCGAATGATGTAACTTTAATAATTGGTTTATTTTTACTTTTTACTTCAATTTAATGTACTTTTAAATTTATTTTTAAATATTTTGAATAATATATTTGAATTAAAACTTTACTATTAACTTTAAAATTTTTTATATATAAATTAATAATTAAATTTTTTTAAAAATTATATATTTATTAATAATTTAAAATAAGAAAAATTTCTAGCTCCTCCTTCATCTAAACCTCAGCAACTTGAAAGAAAACCATGCGTGAAATGCTGAGACTAAGAGCAAGTTGTAGAGGCTAAAGGGAGCTCGGACTTTAGGACAACATTATTTCATTTATTTACCACAACCATCGTAGGTAGTCGCCGCTGGTATTTTGAAAGACATGGCTTGCCTACTAACTTACCCCACTCTCTCAACTCTCCTGGTCATCCTTTGATCTGGCGATCATCTATTTATTTCAGCTAAGGAAAGAGAAGTCAAAATGCTAATGGACACGTAGACAAATATGTTGATAAGCTAGTTAACAGGTGGCCATGGCATTACTATACACACACACACACACACACACACTAGTTACATGACTCGCGCGATGCCACAAGTTAATTTGTTTTACATAAAAAATAAAAAAAATAAGATTTAAAAGTATTAGGTTTTTTTACAAAACTATACCCAAGAGTCTTAGGTTTGGCTGTAACATCTGACCTAAAAGTAATATTTATAATATTAATAATAACATTAAACTTGTATGACCAAAGTTTAAGTGGATTTGACTGCAATAACAGACCTAATAGCATTAGATGTAGGTTTGGTTGCTAGATCATGTCATAAAAGTGTGATAATTAAATAAATTAATTAAAAAAAACCAACAGAAAGATCTTTTCTTTGTCCCAAAACAGCACCCACGGTATAATCACTAGCATCACACATTATTTACAAATATAATGACCAATCAGGAGGTTGAATGATAGGAGTAGAAGTAAGCAAGTTTTTAAGTTTAATAAAGCCCTTTTTTATATTGTTTAGTCTATTCAAAAACATTTTTGTTTATTAGAAGGTTACACAATGGCCTAGATATAATACTAAAATCTTTGATGAACCTTCTATAAAAACCAGCATGTCCTAAGAATGATTTAACATCTTTAATAAAGTTTGGTATTAGCAAGTTAGCAATTAACTCGATTTTAGATTTGTCAACCTCAATTTCTTTTGATGAAACAATGTGACCAAGTACAATGTCGTTTGTTACCATAAAGTGATATCTAGTATAAGATTCTTCTCTTCACACCTGCTCAAAACCATTTCTAAGGTAGTCAAACAATCATCAAATGAATCGCCAAAAACAGAAAAATCATTTATAAAAATCTCAAGAAAATGTTCAACCATATCACTAAAAATATTGAGCATGCATCTTTGAAACATGACTGGTGCATTACATAATCCAAAAGGCATCCTTCGATATGCAAAAGTACCAAAAAAACATGTGAAAAGTCTTCTCTTGATCTTCCAATGCAATTTCAATTTGGTTGTAACCTAAATTCATGACCTGTAACTCTTTCTAGGATTTGATCCATGAAAGGTAAGAGAAATTGATCTTTTCTATTCATTGAATTAAGTTTCCTATAGTCAATGCACATGCGCCAACTAGTAATAGTCCTAGTTGGAATTAACTCATTTTTCTCATTTGTTATCACAACGACTCCAGATTTCGTGGGCATAACTTGGGTAAGACTTACCCATTTGCTGTCAGAAATAGGATAAATTATTCCATTATCTAGACTCTTAATGACTTTATTTTTCACTACTTTCATATTAGGATTGAGCCTTGGTTGCATTTCTCTTGACGGTTTAACATTTTCTTCCAAATAAATTTTGTATGTGCAAATCAAAGGATTAGTTCCTTTTATGTCAGCTATGGTCCATCCTAATGCATTTTTGTGCATTTTTAGACTTTTTAGTAACTTACCTTATTGATGTGCATTGAGTTTGGTAATGGCTTCAAATCAGGTTTAGGTGGTTGGACACTCGAAGGAATGATTGAATTGATTGTGGTGGTAATTTCTCAAATTTTGGTCTCTAACTATTTGTCTTTAATTCTTCCTAAAAATAAACCATTTACAAATCATCTAATTCATCAATCTCAATTTCATTGGTAATGGTTTGAAATTGATCATGAACTAATTTTTCAGTAAAGTCCACTTCCTGTAAATCATTATCATCTCTAGGTTGCTTGCAAATGTTGAAAATATTCATCTCCAATGTCATGTTTCTTTACCACAATTTATAGGTATCTTATATTATTAGATACATTCTTATAAAATATATTTTAGTTAAGGAGTTATTGATACTTCAAGTGCAAAATGATGATATAAAACCATGATAAAAATGCACTTTTAAGTACTAATCACACATCTTCAATTATTCCTCTAGGCATTTTTACAAATCTATTGGCAGGTAAAAAAGTCACAGAAGTTGGTTTTAACTCACTTAGATTGAGACTCTGGAAAAATGAATATGAAAGTAAATACACACTAGCTCCAATATCATGTAAGAATCTTTCAATTTTATGTTCTTTAATAAAGCAAGAAATTGTAGGACAACCAGGGTCTTTATATTTTAAAGCATTATTGTTCTGAAGAATGACACTTATTTATTCAACTAAAAAGACTTTCTTTTTCACATTTAGTTTTCTCTTCACGGTGCATAAATCTTTCAAAAATTTAGCATAAGAAGGAGTCTGTTTAATAACATCCAAAAAAGGTATATTGATCCTTATTTGTTTAAAAGTTTCAAAGATTTTAGAGTTATGATTGACTTTTCTTTGTTTGGTCATGACATAAGGAAATGAAAGTGCTAGCGAGGAATTGGTCTTTTCTTTGTAATTTTCAGATTCAACCCCTTCCTTACCCTCAGAGATTAACTCATGATCTTTCTCACAAGGTTCAAAAGTGGGTTTTTCAATAACCTTATCACTGCAAAGAGTGGTGACTGATTTGACTTGATCCATATGTTGGCTTCTAGAACTACTTGCATTTGTTTGTATTGCCTATTGGGATTTTGTTTTGGTTAAAATGGAAACTTACTTTTCTCTTTGAAATTGAGAACATATGTCATTTTTGCAAGACTATCTTTAAAATCTGTCATGCTTTGAGCAAGTTGAGTATTGATTATCTTTTACTTTTCAATGAATGCATGCAATGTTTCGTCAAGATTTCTT
>NW_011500240.1:197682-199386 GCF_000495115.2 Populus euphratica
TAGGAGGTGGAGCATAAGGAGGTGCATATCCATGAGAATTTTGGAAATTATGATATGCTTGAAATGATGGTTGTGAAGTTTGTGCATTGTTGTTCTCACTCTTCCAACTAAAATTTAAGTGATTTCCCCAACTAGGGTTGTATGTTTACGAGTATGGGTTATGATTGGGCCGTTGAAAACTGTTTAAAGCATGTGCTTGTTCATGGAGACATTCGTTAAAAGAAGGCAAAATTGGTCTGTCATTAGTTGAATGTTTATTTGTTTCACAGATTTGACACACAATGTCTTGAACAAATTTTAATTTATCTCTCTTTTTCAATGCTACTGCCTCCACTTTTTTAGCTAAAGATGCAAACTTGGCTTGAAGGTCATGATCTTCTCTAAGGTTGTATATACCTCTATAAGACGTATGAGGTGAAGTTTTACTCAGTGCCTCATAAATTCCTACGGTGTCCCAATTTTGAGCATTTTCAATTAACAAGTCTAAGTACTCCATTGCTTCATTAGGACCTTTATCTTCAAAAGTTTCATTGCACATCAATTCTACCATTTACCTATCTTTAGAAGTTAACCCTTTATAAAAATATGAAACCAATCTCCATGTTTCAAAACCATGATGAGGGCAAGTATTAAGCAAGTCTCAATACCTATCCCAACATTGGTAAAAATGTTCTCCTAGTTTTTGAGTGAAAGTGGTAATTTGTCTTTTGAAAGAGTTTGTTCTATAAGAAGGGAAAAACATCTTTAAAAATTGTTGTTGCATTTCATCCCAAGCACAAATGGATCTTGGTTTCAAATTTTATAGCCATGTTTTAACTTTATCTTTTAATGAAATAGAAAAAAGCTTTAATCTGATGGTGTTCATGCTACAATTTAAGTCATTAAGCATGTTGCAGACCTCCTTAAATTCCCTTAAATGTAAGTATGGATTTTCTAAATATAAGCCATGAAAAGAAGGTAAAAGTTGAATAATGTCTGGCTTAAAATTAAAATGTGGTGCATCTAGAGGAAAAACTATGCATGAGGGTGTACTTGTTCTTATAGGATTCATATGGTCTTTAAGTGTTCTACCACAGTTATTCTTATTATTCTCATTATGAAGGGATTGATTATCTTTTTCGGTCATATTTTCTGAATATAATGAGGATACCCTACGAAGTCTACCACTTAATGTATGGGACCACACTCTCATGCATGTGTAGGAATATAATAAAAGAAAGAAGAAAATAAAAGAAGAAGAAATAAAAACAAAAGAAAAATGTTAGATACAAGAAAAGAGAAAAGAGAAAATAAAGTAAATACTATAATTTGTACAAGAATTTACCTCCCCAACAACGACGCCAAAAATTTAACACGACCAAAAGATTGATGTCTTTTCCCAAATGTAAAAATGTCGAGGTAATAAATAACCTGGCAAGATCGAGTCGAACCATAAGAAGGTTAATTGTATAAATTATAAATAAAAGCAACAACAATAACAATAGTAGTAGTAGTAGTAGTAGTAGTAGTAGTAGTAGTAGAAGAAGAAGAAGTAGTAGTAGTAATAGTAGTAGTAGTAGTAGTGGTAGTAGTAGTATAAATAATAATAATAATAAAAGAAGAAGAAGTTGATAACAATTTTGAGATGGAGGATCAATGTATGGATTAAACAATGATAATAACAAATGTCAAGGTTAGAGGTTCCACTAATGGTATGTCAAACAA
>NW_011500240.1:199549-210619 GCF_000495115.2 Populus euphratica
CAAGATGCCTAAATACATGGTAAATGCCTCCTTTTATAGGTCAAAATTTAGAACTATTGATTTTATAAATATTTGTTGAGTGGGTGGCCACATCTTGACTTGGTGACAATCCTTATCTTCTTGTATGAAGAAAATGTCATTGATAACATCAGAATTTTCACAAACTTTACCATGAAAGTTCTAGAAAATTATCTCAACTTTTTAGAAAAAAAATTGAGGTCATTTGGACTTCTAGAACTCAAGATATGGGTCAAACACTGAACAATGTCTAGGCTACAAGACATATTCAAACTTCTTCGTTGTTGCTACAATTTGGACTTAAAAACGGCCTTATTAAAACTAGATCTATGCATAAAAGTTGTAGGTCTATGTCTTACATTTCCATCCATATAAAGTGGACCTAAATCTGAGATCTACAACTCCAACTATGACTCAATTACCAAATAGTATTCCAGTTTGGACTATGCCAACATCTCTTTTCTAAGTTTGACCATCTCTTTGTTCTTTCAATTTCAGTACTTAAACTCATCAATCAATCCTTTTATTTATGTGATAGGCCTGTATTTAAGATGAACATTTACTATAAATTAAAGGTATCTTATATTAGTAGTATGTTATTATAAAACATGCTTTAGTTAAGGAGTTATTGATATTTGAAGTGCAAAATGATAATATAAAACCTTGATAAAAATGCATTTTTAAGTACTAGTCAGTATCCTTAGTTTATCCCATTCTTTTGGAATAACTAATCAATACTTTCTCTCATTTTCTAGAAGGTAATTGTTGATACTATTGAATCTCATTAGTATCATTAGTCTCCTCATATTGAGTTAGACTAATCAATTCCATTTAAGAGTTGATATCAATACAACTGGTTGATATCATTTACTATTCATACCTCAAAATAGTTAATCAATCTTATTTATATCTGGTTTATCATCAAAGTTGTCAATGTCAAGAAACCTTAACATCATTAGCCTCTTTACTTGGAGTAGCTAATCACACCAAAAATGGTTGTCGATACCATTGTGACCCATTGATATCATTAATTATTCTCAACGCATAATAGTTATTCAACTTATCTTTTTTCCCTTAATCAGGAGTGGTCATGCCGATGTTAGAAATCTTTTTAACATCATTAGCCACCAAATTACTTGGGATGAACTAATTAATTTAAGGAATGTCGACACTAATTGAATCTTATCAATTCCATTAGCTATCCAAATCCAATTAGCTAATCAATGTCTTCTCAACCTTCCATTTATATTGATCCCCTTTCATTCCTAGTAACATCATGCACATTGTAACCATGGTTGTCAAGTGTCATTCACACATAACCTTAGTTACCGATACTAGGGTCACTAAGCATCATTCACATAACCTTGGTCACCCTTATCACAATGCCAAGTATTAATTGATGCCCTTAATCACCCTCATCATGGTGTTAGCTACTAACGTAACATATCCTCAGCCACCGACACTATAGTGACTATTTATTTATCATTTCTCCTCCAATATCCAAGTCATTGTATATACTCAATCCATACGTAGTTATGCATGGCAATCATATCTATTCCAAAGTTATCATGGCTAATTCGATGCCTATCAATGTATGCAAGGTAATCATATCCATTATAATAATATTTTTTACGAGAAATGACTCTCACATGCCTTAGAATAACAAAGTTTAATGACAATATTTATCTCATTGTCTGCATCTTTGAAATATTTGATCAGGACAATATTTGAATAAGTAAGGGTCATCCTAATAAAAGTTCTTCACTTCGTTTAGAAACTTTCCTTTGTCTTCGGTACTCTATTGAGCTGGCAAAAATCTTGACATAAGAAAATTGATATTTTTAGCAAACCAAAGCATTAAACTAAGAGAAATTAAAGACTCACCTGGAAAGTAATGATCGATTGGTGTGATGTTGGATGTTGAATCTATTATCAATCTTGATAAAAGATCCGTACCAACATTTTCGGTGCCTTTTTAATCCTTAATTTCTTCCTATTTGAAAGTTTCAAAGATTTCCAAATGATGATTGACTTCCTTTTCTTTAGTCATGGCATGAGAAAATAGAAGTACTGATGGGGAATCTTTTTTTTTTTGCAATGTTTAGGTTTAACCCCTTCCTTACCCTTAGAGATTGACGTATCATCTTTCTCATAAGGTTTAAGAATTGATTTTTCAATAACCTTACTATAGTGGAGAGTAATGATTGATTGGACTTGATCTATATATTGGCTTCAAGAGCTGCTTGCACTTGAATTTATTAGGATTTTGCTTTAATTGAGATGGAAACTTACCTTTTCTCTTAAAGACTGAGAGTAGATGTGAATTTTACAAGAGTATCTTTAAAATCTATTATGCTTTGAGCAAGTCAATTGTTGATTATCTCTTGCTTTTCAATGAATGCATACAAAGTTTCCTCAATATTTCTTATATGATGGGGAATATAAGGAGGTGCATATCTATGATAATTCTGAAAATTATGGTGTGTTTGAAACAGTGGTTATGAAGTTTATGTATTATTGTTATCACTCTTCCAACTAAAATTTAGGTGATTTCTCTAATCAGGGTTGTGTATTTGCGTGTATGAGTTATGATTGGGCCTTTGGAACTGTTTAAAACATGAGCTTGTTCATGGAGACATTCCTTAAAATAAGGCAAAGTTGGATTGGTTGAGTGTTCATTGGTTTTACAGATTTGATAAACAATATCTTGAACAGATTTTAATTGACCACTCTTTTTTAATTCTAGTGCCTCGACTTTTCTAGCTACAGAAGCAAACTTGGCTTAAAGGTCATTATCTTTCTTAAGTTTATACATACCTCCACTAGATGTATAAGGTTGAGTTTTATCCAGTGCCTCATAAGTACCTGCGATGTCATAATTTTGAGCATTTTCAACTACTAAGTCTAAGTACTTCATTGCTTCATCAAGGTCTTTATCTTCAAAAGTTCTATTGAATATCAATTCAACAATTTATTTATCTTTAGGTATTAACCCTTTATAAAAATGTAAAACCAATCTCCATGTTTCAAAACCATGATGAGAGCAAGTATTAAGCAAGTCTCAATACCTATCCCAACATTGGTAAAATGTTTCTCTTGGTTTTTTAGTGAATTTAGTGATTTTTCTTTTCAAAAAGTTTGTTCTGTAAGACAAAAAAAACTTCTTTAAAAATTATTGTTGCATTTCATCCCAAGCACGAATGGATCCTGACCTAAGATTTTGTAGCCATGTTTTAGCTTTATCTTTTAATAAAAAAGTAAAAAGCTTTAATCTAATGGTGTTCATGCTATAATTTAAGTTATTATAAGTGCTACACACTTCTTCAAATTCTCTTAAATGCAAGTATAAATTTTCTAGATCTAAGCCATAAAAAGAAGGTAAAGGTTGAATAATGCTTAACTTAAAATTGAAGTGAGATGCATTAGAAGGGAAAACTATATATGAGGGTACATTTGTTCTTGTAGGATTCATATGGTCTCTAAGTGTTCCAACACAGTTATTCTCATTATGAAGCGACTAGTTGTCTTCCTTGACTATATTTTCTAAAAATGATAAGGATTTGCTACAAAGTCTACCACTTAATGTGCATGTCCAAACTCTCATACAAATACAGAAGAATTGACTATATTTTCTAAAAATGATAAGGATTTGCTACAAAGTCTACCACTTAATGTGCATGTCCAAACTCTCATACAAATACAGAAGAAAAGAAAAAGAAAAGGAAGAAACAAAAATTAGAAAAACAATAAAAGTGAAAAGAAAAATAAAATCAAATATATAATTTATAAAATAACTTACCTCCCTGATAACAGTGCCAAAAACTTAACATGACCAAAAAATTTATCTCTTCTCCCAAGTGTAGGAGTGTCGAAGTAATAAATAACTCAGGAAGACCAGGGTCGAACCATTGAGAGGTTAACTATATAAAATATAAACAATAATGATAATGATGATGATGAGTTAAAGAGGAATTTTGAGATATAAGATTAATGTGAGGATTAAATAATGATAAAAATCAGTTGTCAAGATTAGAGAATCTACAAATGATATTTCAAATAAGTATAGAATAAACTCTTTTTATTACTCAATTAGAAACCACACACAAAAGAGGTTCTAATTAGATGATTTATCCTTAATAGTTCATTATAAATTTTTAACATAATCATATTAATTATCTTATTTAAGTAACACCAAACTTTTAAATATTATCAGAAATTCATGATGCTAAGTTATGTTAACAACAAATCAAGTTCCTTTTATAATACATGTGGAGGTTATACAATACGGTTGGCTATGAAAGTATCAAGCATTTGTTGTACCAAGTGTTATACAACACAAATCTAGATTAACCATTTAATAAATAAGGTATTAAGAATTAGTAAGATAAAAAGATAAGACATGTTAATAACAAACTTTCTTGGATATAAACATTGAAGTCTATGTTGAGTTTATATTATACCTGTTCTAACACCATTAGTGAAACCTTTTCACCTTGATATAATAAACTTAGCTAAACATAATGAATATAAGAAACATAAATAAACAACATAAGAATATAAGTATAGTAAAAGAAATGAAAAGTATAAACAAGAGATTAATGAAAATGTAACATGAAATAAAACTTAAACATTATAAACATATAAAGAAAAAAATAAAGAGCATGATCTTGATCTAAAAACTAAGATGCTTAATGCATGGCAAATGCCTCATTTTATAGGCCAAAACTTGAAACTATCGATTTGTTGACTAATTGTTAAATGGGTGGCCACATGTTGACTTGATGACAATCCTTATCTTCTTATTTGAGTAAAACGTCATTGTTATCATCAGAATTTGAATAGACTATCTTCATAAAAGTTCTAGGAAATTGTCTCTACTTTCCAACACAAAAGACATGAGGTTATTTGGACTTCTAGAACTTGAGATATAGATTGAACACTAAATAGTATCTAGGTTGTAGGACAGTTCCGACTTCTCTATTGTTGCTACAATTTGAAATTGAAAAAGGCCTTTTTGAATCTTGGACTTCCATGAAAGTTTTAAGCCTGTGTCTTAGCTTTCCATCTATATAGAGTAGACCTAAATCCAAGTTCTATAGTTTCTGTTATGATCCAATGACAGAATAATGTTCTAGTTTGGACTTAACCAGTATATCTTTTCTAAGCTTGGGCCTCTCTTAGTCTTTTAACTTTTAATAGTTAATCACATCAATCAATTCTTTGAATTATGAGATATGTTTGCATTTAAAATGAGCATTTACCATAAATTAAAGTTATCTTATATTATCAGACTTGTTATTATAAAATATATTTAAGTTAAGGAATTTAATGATACTTTAATTGCAATATGATGATATAAAACCTTGATAAATATGCACTTTTAAGTACTAATTCAATAACATAATTAATTTGATACATAACAATGCACATAAGGTACTCATGTTTGTTTAACCATTATCCTAACTAACTTGATCCATACCATTGTACATAAGGTACACGTGTTCATTCAAACATTATCCTAATTAATTAATTTATATCATTGTATGTAAGGTACTCATATTCATTAAAGTAATATAATCACAAGTTTGATACATATCAATATACGTAAGGTAATCATATCTATTTCAATTATATCATAACTAGTTAATACACATCAATGTATGTAAAGTACTCATATTCATTCCAATATTTATTGAAGCAATAAAACAATAAATTATGAAATTTATCAATGAGTTTACGCAAATTGAAAAGACAAAGTGCAATACACCTACCTGTTTCCCCAACCGACCAAGTCCCTTAAATTATTAACGACCTTGCTCTAGGCATCTCTTCTATTTGAGGATCAAGAGATACAATTAGTACCCTTTTATAATTTTATCATAATGTGCATTCTCATACTACTGCAATCTCATTAACATGAATTCATCGTCATGTTTTAATTTTATTTTCTAATTATTTCCTTCAACTACCTCATTATACTTCCTAGATCAGTTTTCACTTGAGAACATTGTTTACCACTTAATTTATAAGTAAAGTTGTAGATTTCAATTTTAAGTGTGGCTTGGCTCCTTGGAAATGTAAGATATGGTTCTATAACTCTACTTAAGGATTGGAAGCTAAATTTTGTCCTTAACACCCCTAAAATTATATGTTATAGTACTTAACACAATTTGCCTAGTACAAGATAGTTTGAACCTTTTTTCATTTTCAGTCCATATCTAGAGTTCTATAACTCCAAATTATGCGAGGTCAATTTTGTTTGAAAGATAACATCCATACCTGCAACGTTTGTGAAGAACCCAATCTAGAAGTTTATCATTTATGAGTGGACAACCAATATCTCCTTTTTCCTACTATCAATAATCTAGATAAAGATGCCTAAGGAAAGATACCAAGGATTTTCTTCAATTTAAATCATAATTAGCATGCTTTTGATTGTTAAACACAAATCAAGCCACCACACTTTCTATTTATTTCATTCTTGCTAACCTAATTTAAAGAAACATTTCAGTAAGGTTCAAGTTTCTCCTAACTCAATCAGAACTAATAAACTCCAAACCATGAAGTTAACCATTATTATATCATGCAACACGTACCACAAAATCAAAGCATTTTAATGAATAGATCTTTCTAGATTGAAACAAAACCAAATTGAACTGAAAATTAACAATATATTGTTCACTAATGAATAACTTCTCATTAGACACTCTAATCCCAATCTCCAACATTCATAATGAATAGCAAATTAATATGCCCAACATATCAAAACTTGTGCAGGATCCAATGTTAGATGAAGGAAGAAATTGCTAGCGACTGTGACTGACATGATTAATAAACTAATGTTTTATCCCAAGTATAGGAGTGTCAAAATAATAAATAACTCAGCAAGACCGGGGTTGATCCACAGGGAGATTAACTATATTAAATTATAAATAATAAATGAAAAGGAGTTGAAGAGAGCTTTTGAAATATGATACTAATGTAAGGATTTAAACAAAGATAAAACAATTATCAAGGTTAGAAGATTCACTAATAATATTTTAAATAAGTATAATATAAACTATTTTTATTACTCAACTAGAAACTACACACAAAAGAGGTTTCATTCGGATTATAAATTATTAACATAATTACGTTAATTATCTTATTTGAGTAATGTCAATACTTGTAAATGTTATCAGGTATTCATAATGATAACTTATGTTAAGAACAAATCAAGTTCCTTTCATAGCACAGGTGTCGGTTATACCATATAGTTGGCTATGAAAGGATCATGTATTTGTTGTACTAAGGGTTGTTCAACACAAATCTAGATTAACTATTTCATAAGCAAGGAATTATGAGTCAGTAAAATAACAAATACAAAGCATGTTAGTATCAAACATTAAAGTCCATATTGAGTTTATATTATATTTATTCTTACACTATTAGTGTAACCTTTTTACCTCGATATAATAAACTTAGCTAAACATTATGAATAATAGAAGCATAAATAAACTAGATAGGAACATAACTATGATGAAAAACATAAACAAGAGATTAACGAAAGCAGAACTTAAACTTTACAAAATTACAAAGAAAAAGAACAAAGCAAGTTCTAGATCTGAAAACCAAGACGCCCAAATTCATGATAAATGCCTCATTTTATAGGCCAAATTTAGAACTATTGATTTGATGATTAACAAAAGAAGTGGTGGCCAACCCTTGGCATGGTAGCTAACTCATAACTTTGTGATTAGTACTTAAAAGTGTATTTTTATCAAGCTTTTATATTATCATTTTGCACTTAAAGTATCAATAACTTCTTAGCTAGAGCATGTTTTATAATACATATCTAATAATATAAGATACCTTTAGTTTATGGTAAATTTTCATCTTAAATGCATCACATAAATCAAGAAATTAATTAATGACTTTAACTACGAAAATTAAGAAGACAAAGAGAAAGTTAAGTTTCGAAAATAAATGATGATTCAATCCAAACTGGAACACCATTCGATTATTGGATCATAATTGGAGCTTTAGAACTTAGATTTAGGTCTGCTCTATATGGATGTAAAGCTAAGACATAAGTCGAAAACTGTCATAAGAGTCTAAGATTCAAAAAGGTCGTTTTCAATTCAAATTATAGCAACAACAGAGAAGTCCAAATCTATCATGTAGCCTATATATTTTTTAGTGTTTAACGCATATCTTAAGTTCTGGAAGTCCACATGCATTTTTTTTTTTTGAAAAGTTAAGACAATTTCCTAAAACTTTCGTAAGGATAACTTGTTCAAATTCTGATGTTAGTAATGACATTTTGTTTAGACAAGAAGAAAAGGATTGTCATGATTGTCACTAAGTCAAGATACGGCTACCTACTCAATAATTAGTTAACAAATCAATAGTTCTAAATTTTAACCTATAAAAGAAGGCATTTGCCATGCATTTAGTCATCTTGGTTTTCATATCAAGACCATGTTCTTGCTCTCTTTCTTTATATTTTTGTAATGCTTAAGTTTTGCTTTCATTAATCTTTTGTTATACTTTTCATTTCATTTCCTTTACTTAGTTAACTTATATCTTATTTATGCTCTTATCATTTTTTATTTATGTTTCTCTTTTTCATTATGTTTAGCTATGATTATTATATCAAGGTAAAGAGATTTCACAAATGGTGTTAGAATAGATATAATATAAACTCAATATGCACTTCAATGTTTATATCCAAGAAAATTTGTTATTAACATGTCTTATCTTTTTAACTTACTAATTCTTAATACCTTACTTATTAAATGATTAATCTAGATTTGTATTGCATAACACTTGGTATAATAAATGCTCGACACTTTCATAGCCAACCGTATGGTATAACTTACACTTGTACTATGAAAGGAACTTGATTTGTTATTAACATAAGTTAGCATCATGAATTCCTGATAATATTTAAAAGTTTGGTGTTACTTAAATAAGATAATTAATATGATTATGTTAAAAATTTATAATGAACTATTAAGGATAAATCATTCGATTAGAACCTACTTTGTGTGTGGTTTCTAGTTGAGTAATAAAAAGAGTTTATACTATATTTATTTGAAATACTATTAGTGGATCCTCTAACCTTAACTATTTTTATCATTGTTTAATCCTCAATCCTCACATTAATCTTACATCTCATAGTCCTCTTTAACTGATCATCACCATCATCACCATCATCATCATCATTATTATTATTTATAATTTATATAGTTAACCTCCATGTGGTTTGACCCCGATCTTGCTAGGTTATTTATTACTTCGACACTTCTACACTTGAGAGAATATCTCAATCTTTTTGTCATATCACTTTGTTTTAAGGCCAAAACATCATTACTAACATCAGAAATTGAACTGATCTTCTACATGAAATTTTTGGTAATTTATCTCAACTTTCTAACAAAAAAAGAATGAGCTCATTTGGATATCTAGAACTCAAGATATGGCTCACACATTGAATAGTGTCTGGGCTGTGAGATAGATTCAAACTTCTCATTTACTGTTAAGATTTGAACTCCAAAATGACAGTCTTGAGTCTTAGACTCTTTATGAAAGTTTTAGGCCTATATTTTAGCTTTCTATCCATATAAACCAAACCTAAATCCAAGTGTTATAGCTTCATTTATGATCTAATAACTGAATGGTGTTCCAGATTAAATTGAACTAGTATCTCTTCTTTAAGCTTAACCCTTTCTTTGTCTTTTCACTTTCAATAGTTAAACACATCAATCAATCCTTTAAATTATGAGATATGTCTACATTTGAAATGAGCATTTACCATAAATTAAAGAAATCTTATGTTATCGTACTTGTTATTATAAAACATGATCTAGTTATGGAATTTAATAATACTTTAAGTGCAATATGGAGATATAAAACGTTAATAAAAATGCACTTTTAAGTACTAATCAGTGACTATACAAGTAGGTTTCCCTTGAAATGTTGCAAGGGCTATATCATTCACACAAAAGCAAAACGTTCAGATCCTAACTATTAAATATTAAAGGGTGGCAAGGAGCACAATATATCCAAACATCAACCCAATCCAAAGGTGTAACCCAGAGATATGGTTGTTTGAGTTTCCTCTCTCTCTCTCTCTCTCTCCCCTTTTTTTTTATTCAACCATCCTGGGTATTTTCTATATAATTTTGCTATTTATATAGAGAATCTATCCATATTTACTAAAACACCTTTATATCAAGTTTGGGTATCTTTTTCATTCAACCAAATACCTTTTCTTAAGCCGTTTTTAAAATACCTTGCAAAAAAATTTCTCTCTCTAAAATTTCTTTTCTAATAATTAAATACTATTCCATTTAATTTTATTTTAACTAACCCATCTCATTTTCGATTCTAAATTATCAATAATTTTATTAACATCATGTAATTTGATTGGGGTTTATAATTTACCACCATTTCTATTTCATTTCTCACTATTCAATTCATCATGGTGAAGTCTTTTGTTAGGGTTTTATAGAGTTTTCATCAAGTCATCTGCATATTTTAATTATAAATTTCTTGGGTTTCACATAACAAATGAGATAAGATCTGAATTTATTGTTAAGTGTTAGGAGAGTTTTAGAAATAAGATTGTTTGTATATCGATCAATTATATTCCTAACTTAGCAGGTGAAGTTGAGAAGATCCTCCACTAGAAGATATAAAGGTTGATTTCTATTATATTAGAAAAATGGTGACTGAGATGATTGAAGATGCTAAAAATTTTATCCACTTAAAGTCTTCATTATCTCTTATGACGACATTAACACAACAAGCCTTGTGACATGACCAAAAGATTGATGTCTTCTTCCAAGTGTAGGAGTGTCGAAGTAATAAATAACTAGGCAAGATCGCGATCGAACTACAAGGAGGTTAATTGTATAAATTATAGATAACAATAATAAACAACAACAACAACAATAGTAACAACAATAATAGTAGCAATCAATAGTAACAATAATAATAGTAGCAATAGTAGCAATAATAATAGTAGTAGCGTAGTAGTAGTAGTAGTAGTAGGAGGAAAGAAAGAGC
>NW_011500240.1:210747-211834 GCF_000495115.2 Populus euphratica
TGGCATAATAAACTTAGCTAAACATAATAAAAGAGAGAAACATAAATAAACAAGATAAAAACATAAATAAGATAAAGGTTAACTAAGTAAAAGAAAGGAAAGGAAAGACATAAACAAGATATTAATGAAAATAAAACTTAAGCATTGCAAAAATACAAAGAGAGAAAGTAAGAGCATGATCTTGATCTGGAAACCAATTTGCCTAAATGCATGACAAATGCTTCCTTTTATAGGCCAAAATTGGGAACTATTGATTTGATGACTAATTGATGAGTGTGTGACCAACTCTTGACTTGGTGACAATCCTTATCTTCTTTTGTCTGCTAAAAACGTCATTAATAACGTCAGAATTAAAACTAGACCTCCATCAAAGTTGTAAGAAATTGTCTCAGCTTTCCAGAAAAAAAAAAAAATTATGGTCATTTGGACTTCTAGAACTCTAGATATGGGCTGAATAATGAACAATGTCTGGGCTGCATGATAGATTTGGACTTTTTCATTGTTGCTACAATTTGGACTTGAAAACAGCCTTTTCAAAACTAGACCTCTACATGAAAGTTGTAGGTCTATTTCTTTCCTTTCCATCCATATAAAATGGACCTAAATCCAAGATCTACAACTCCAAATATGACCCAATTACCGAATAGTATTATGGTTTGGACTGCACCAGCATCTCTTTTCTAAGTTTGGTCATCTCTTTGTCCTTTCAATTTTAGTACTTAAACTCATACATCTAGTGGAGGCATGTATAACCTTAGGGAAGATTATGACCTCCAAGCCAAGTTTGCATCTTTAGCTAGAAACATCGAGGCACTAGAATTGAAAAAGAGTGGTCAATTAAAATCTGTTTAAGACAATGTGTGTCAAATTTATGAAATAAATGAACACTCAATGAATGACTGTCTAACTTTGCCTTCTTTTAAGGAATGTGTCTATGAATAAGCTCATGCTTTAAACAGTTTCCAAAGGCCCAACCATAACCCATACTCGCAATCATACAACCATGGTTGGAGAAATCTCCCAAATTTTAGTTGGAAGAGTGATGCACAAACTTCATAAGCCCCATTTCAAGCACATCATAATTTTC
>NW_011500240.1:214970-215145 GCF_000495115.2 Populus euphratica
GGTTATTTATCACTTCGACACTCCTGCACTTGGAAGAAGACATCAATATTTTAGTCATGTCAATTTTTTAGCGTCATTGCCAGGGAGGTAAGTTCTTATACAAATTATAGTATTTATTTTATTTTCTCTTTTTACTTTTCTTGTATATAACTTTGTTTCTTTTCTCTTGTTTTTT
>NW_011500240.1:215521-216082 GCF_000495115.2 Populus euphratica
CTTACTAAGAGTGTGTTTGACAGTGTGGTAGCGGTTGCTTTTCAAATAACTTTTCATGCCGAAATGCATGTCAATAATGTCTTTTTATTTTTTAAAAATCATTTTTAACATCAGCACATAATCCAAAGCGTACAAACCATATTAAGTTTTAACAAAAATAAAAAATAAAAAAATTGATTTTTTTGGGGACACAGGTTCAACCGCATTCCTAAACAGCCCCTAAAGCTTTTTTCTTTTTCATTAAAAGATAAAGCTGAAACATGACTACACATTTTGAGACCAGGATTCATTCGTGCTTGAGAAAAAATTCAACAGCAGTTTTAAAGAATTTTTTCCCATCTTATAGAGCAAACTCTTTCAAAAGACAAATCATCACTTTCACTCAAAAACCAAGAGAAACATTTTACCAATGTTGAGATAGGTATCAAAACTTACTTAATACTTGCCCTCATCATGGTTTTGAAACATTGAGATTAGTTTCACATTTTTATGAAGGGTTAACACCTAAAGATAGGCAAATGGTTGAATTGATGTGCAATGAAACTTTTAAAGATAAAAACC
>NW_011500240.1:216355-220603 GCF_000495115.2 Populus euphratica
AAATTTGTGAAACAAATGAACACTCAACCAATAATTGTCCGACCTTGTCTTCTTTTAAGGAATGTCTCTATGAACAAGCTCTTGTTTTTAAACAGTTTTCAAAGGGCCAACAACAACCCACACTCGTAAATATACAACCTTGGATGGACAAAATTCCAAGTGGCAATACAATGCAACTACAAGTAGCTCTGGAAGCCAACACATAAATCAAGTTAAATCAATCACTACTCTTCGCAGTGGTAAGGTTATTGAAAAACCCTCTCTTGAACCTTATGAGAAAGATGATGAATCAATCTCTGAGGGTAAGGAAGGGGTTGAATCTGAAAATTGCAAAGAAAAGACTGATTCCCCGCCAGGACTTCCATTTTCTCATGCCATGACCAAACAAAGAAAAGTCAATCACAACTCTGAAATCTTTAAAACTTTCAAACAGGTAAGACTCAATATACCTTTGCTGGATGCTATTAAACAAGTTCCTTCCTATGCTAAATTTTTGAAAGATCTATGCACTGTGAAGAGGAAACTGAACATGAAAAAGAAAGCCTTTTTTTTTTTATCAAATGTAAGAAGTATATAGATCAAAAATAGCAAGACAAGCTTGCGATACAAGCTGAAACCAGTAGAACAGTACATACCCCATCAAAGGGAATACAACCCTTATCTAACACAAAAAGCAAAGGCGAGGGAACATTCTCCCTAGCACAAGCCAGCCCAAAAATACCTTATATATAAACAGAGAAGGGAACATTCTTTCTATAGATACCATAGCAAGCCTAACTTGTAGAACATGATTACAATACAAAAAGCTTGTACTGTGGAACAACCTCCCCAGACAAGCATACTAAATAGAATAAGGAAACAGGCTCCTTTGAATCAAACAAAATAAAAGGATCCAGCACATCAGTCGAACTACCCATACAAGGTATCAACACTTTAGCCACCACAGCAATAGGCAATGGCAGCCAGCAACACCCAACCAACAGTTAGCATAACGCAAAACCTCAAACCAATCAGGGAAAGCACCCGTCAATAACTAAGATTAGAGAACAAGTAGAGATGAAGCTGCACAAGGGATACCAAATTCCCCACAATCCTGACAAACAGGAACAGAGAAAGCAAGCAAAGGCAAACCAGCAAATTAACTGCAGGACATAAAATCACAAGCAAGAGCCAACCAGCAAATAAACTGCACAGGACATAAAATCACAATAAGAGCCAACCAGCAATAACTACATAAGCAAACCATACAATCAGACTAGATGAACATGGCATCCACCTAAGCATCAACCATGAACTCTGCCAGACAAAAGGAACAGACCATCAAAGGGTGGATGAGGGGGTAAAGTCATCAGAGCTATGCAGCAACTAAAAGACTATAGCAGGAGTTGTGGGAGGCGATCCCATACAAGGGATGGCAGCTGCTTTACTGCGAGTGAGATACTGCCTCTTGGGAGGTATAGATGTAATGCCAACCTTTTCAGTAATAGAGGGCTCAAGACCCATAGCCTTGGGTCTCTTACAACCAAGAGACTAAGTGCTTATAGGACCAGCTGCAGTAGCTTCTATGGATGTAGGATCCACTTGAGGAGTAATAGAAGCCCCTGCACAATATTGATCCTGCTTCTCAATAGCTGCAGTCTTTGTAGAGGGACCAGAGCTGGCTGAACAGGCTGAAGTGCCATGGGGCCTCTTTCTATTTTGGGGGATGCGACTTTAGAGGCAAATGAGAGTGGAATGACCAAGAGACTTACACTACTTACAGTATCATGGTAGAGATTCATATACCAATTGCTATTCCAAAGTGTTACCATTGGGTAATATCATAGTGACAGTGGATGGTAAATCAGAGAGGAGGTCAATTCAATAAGAACCGTGCATAAAAAACCTGGGTCATTTGAGCAGTAGGGCCATCACAATGGATCAGTTTACCAACCATGCTTGCAATTTTGGATAAGTAGATATGACTCCAACAACGTAATGGTAGATTAGGGAATCGCACCTATATGGGCATTGTAGTAAGCTTAGTAAATTGGAAATCAAAAAATTCAGGCATGATTTTCAGAATAAGAGGCCTACCAAACACAACATATGGACTCGCCCTAAATACATCTAACATCTCTGATTCAGAAAAGAACTCAAAGATTAACCAACCCGAATCATGCATAGAGAAATTGGTTTTATGCTGCCATGTTCGGTTAATATATGATAGCAGTGCAAAATACCCAGGAAATTTCCCCGCCACATAGCCAACCAGGCAAAATTTCCATTTATCAACTGGTTCACTAATTAGTACTTAAAAGTGCATTTTTATCAAGGTTTTATATCATCATTTTGCACTTGAAGTATCAATAACTCCTTAACTAAAGCATGTTTTATAATAATATATCTAATAATATAAGATAACTTTAATTTGTGGTAAATGTTCATTTTAAAAGCAGGCCTATCACATAAATGAAAGGATTGATTGATGACTTGAAGAACTTAAATTGCAAGGATAAAGAGATGGCCAAACTTAGAAAAGAGATGTCGGTGCAATCCAAACCGGAACACTGTTCGGTAATTGGGTCATATCTAGAGCTATATATCTCAGATTTAGGTCCAATTTATATGGATGGAAAGGTAAGACATAGGCCTACAACTTTCATATGGAGCCCAAGATCTAAAAAGGCCATTATCAAGTCCAAATTGTAGCAACAACAAAGAAGCCCGAATCTGTCTTCCAGCCCGAGCACTGTTCGGTATTTTGGCCATATCTGGAGTTCTAGAAGTCCAAATGAGCTGAATGTTTTACACAAGAAAGCTGAGACAATTGCCTACAACTTTCATGTTTGCAACTGGCTCCAATTTTGACGTTATCAATGACGTTTTGGGCAGACAAGAGAAGATAAAGATTGTCACCAAGTCAAAAGTTGGCCACCCACTTATCAATTAGTCATCAAATCAATAGTTCCCATTTTTGGCCTATAAAAGGAGGCATTTGCCATGAATTTAGGCATCTTGGTTTCCAGATCAAGATCATGCTCTTCCTTTCTCTCTTTGTATTTTTTATGCTTTGTTTTCATTAATATTAAGTTTATGCCTTTCATTTCCTTTCCTTTACTTAGTTAACTTTTATGTTCTTATTTTGTTTATCTATTTTGCTTTCTTTCATTATGTCTAGCTAAGTTAATTATGTCAAGGTGAAAAGGTTACACTAATGGTGTAAGAATAAGTATAATGTAAACTTAATATGAACTTTAATGTTTGATACTAACATGTTTTATATTTGTTATCTTGTTCACTCTTTAATACTTTGCTTGTTAAATGACTAATCTTGATTTATGTTATATAACACTTGGTACAACAAATGCTTGGCACTTTCATAGCCCATAATGTATGGTATAACCGACACCTGAGCTATGAAAGGAACTTGATTTATTGTTAACATAAGTTATAATCATGAATGCTTGACGAGATTTACAAGTATTAGCATTAATTGAATAAGATGACTAATGTAATCATGTTAACAATATATAATCTGAATCAATCTTTTGGTCGTATCATTCACTAACATCACTACCCTAAATATGACATGCAGCAAAGGATGCATAATCGGGGAAGTGGACAAGAGGAGGGGAGTGTGATGTACCTAGTGGTGAACTAGTTGGGCAGCCCGGCTAAGTGTAGCTATTACCGGAGGGGCTCGAGGAACCCCCTTAGAAGACTAGGGGGGAGAGATAGTGGTGTGAGTCACTGTAGGATGGCCTTGAACTAAAGGGGGAGAAGAAGCAGCCAGGTTGGAGCGTAAGCAAGAACCACTAGGTTTAACCTCCCCACGACGCACCACATGCCATTCTTTAGAACATTAATGCTTTGAAATATAAAGAGCCTAGTTGTCCTACAATTTCTTGCTTTATTGGAGAACATAAAATTGAAAGAGCTTTACTTGATCTTGGAGCTAGTGTGAATTTACTTCCATATTCATGACTACTGTCCTGACGAATCCTTACTTTCTCTTAGTCCAATGCCTTGGTATGATAAAAATATCAATTTTCCTACTTCAGGAGATTTGCCAGCTAATTAGAGTACCCAAGACAAAGAAAAGTTTTTGAACGAAGTGAAGAACTTTTATTGGGATGACTCTAACTTATTTAAATATTGTCCTGATCAAATATTTCAAAGATGCATTCCTGAAAATAAGAATGTGATTACTACACGATGAAAAGATTGATGTCTTCTCCCAAGTGCAGGAGTGTCGAAGTAATAAAT
>NW_011500240.1:221108-223167 GCF_000495115.2 Populus euphratica
CAACTACCTGTACATACACATGCTTTTTTAAAAATAAATAAATAAATAAATAAAGAGAGAGTGCGTTGAAGATCATCCATAAGCAATAAGAGATTCATATCTTTCAATAGTATGAAACTTATTAGTTTCTTCGCTTATTGCGTATACATCAAACAATCAATGTATTCCCTTGTCATTGTTGTGCCTAGAAGACTCTCTCAAAATTGCCTCAGCAGGAATAAGCTTTGGGAGAAAGTTTCCGCATTCACACTGCTTGAAGGCAGGCACGCATGTGCATACTGCGCATCCTTTCTCACAAACATTGACGCAGTCGTTGTCATTTTGGCAACGTCCTGCTTTTCTTGCTTCAGTTGTGGACAACATGCCTGCAATTAAAGAAGACTCTTTTCGTTATTAAGATTATAAAGTTCTAGGATTTGTTATACTATATAAATAATATATCAAGTTCAAGGATTTTTAATCTATCATAACATTGCTGCCTTTTGATCAGATAAAATATACATAATATTTTAATGAATTTGACAGTGAATATTGAAGAGGTAAATATTGTCATCTTTGATTGTGTTGATATTTGAATATAATTCTACAATTTTGGAAGAAAAATAGACGAACATATATATATATATATATAATGAAAGAAAGAAAGGAGAAGAAGAAGATGAAGATATGAATCTGGAGATTTGGTAACAATGCTATGAATTTACTCACGGGTGAGATGGTTAAACAAACTAAATTATGAGAAAAAATGATCTTACAAGATGTCATGGCCAAGACGATGAATAGAGAAGTGAGCCGATATGACCTCATTGCAATATTATTATCTTTGATAAGTATGTTCTCTGAAGAAAATTGAAATAAGAAAGAATTATATTGGTTAATTTTTTGATACATTGTTAGATGCGACGACGTTTATATAGAGAACGCGTATGTAAATAATTTGTATATAGACATATAGTTAAGACTTTACAAAATAATTATATATAAAAATAATAAAATACTTACTAAAATTAAACGAATCACAATAAATCCTTGAAATATAAATCTACCATAAATGGAAGCACAGAAAAGAAAATTTAATTGCCGAAAAAATGCATACACAACAAAAAAGGAATCAAGATAAACATTTAAAATATAAAACTATCATAAAGGAAACTCACACAAAGATGTAAAAAGGATTTAATTTCAATTCAAGGAATTCAAAGAATTAATGTAACATAATTACTAAAGAAAGATTGTGTGCGTAACTAAAAAACAGTAACTACAAATAACGAAATACATATAAGATATAGAAAAAATAAAAGAAAACTATAAATAAGATTGAAATCATTTAAATTAGATTTAAAGAATCTAATTTAAAAAAATAAATGAAAAATCATGCACAAAATCAATGCTAAAAATATATTGAAAATAAAAAACCATTATGAAAACAAATAATAAATCATAAACACAAAATAAAACCTTTTCAAACTCTCCATAATAAAAGCAAAAGTTCAAAAACTTGCAACCATATAAAACAAAAATATTGTGAAGAAAAAGGAAGAAAACACACAAAAGTACGCAACACGGAAACCTCAAGATTAATTAAAAAACCTATAAGGTGATCTCTTGGAGTAAAGCTAAAAGCCTCAAATTTTATATGACAAAAATGACAACAATATATTTTACTAGAAAATTAGTAAATATAAATGGAGACACTAACGAAATTATTTTATTAATAAATTATGATAATTTTTATTGACATAATTTTTTATTTTTATATTCATCGGTAAACACTAATAGAAAAATTCTTTGATATATACCAAAAAATTATAGTAAGAAAATAAAGAATGAAAAAAAGACAAAAAATATAATAACTTGTAACTTTTACAAACAGTATTATCGACGGAATCAATATGATTGTAAAGTACATCTATAAATATGCTAGTATAAAATTTTCCTCAATACATACTAGGAGAATTACAAAACACATTATAATGGGATTAAAAAAACCAAATCATATATTGATGTGATATTTTTACTGATAAAATGAATGATGAAGTTATTGTCAGTATACTGATAG
>NW_011500240.1:223780-232665 GCF_000495115.2 Populus euphratica
AATTATAGCAACAACGAAGAAGTCTGAATCTGTCCTGTAGCCCAAACATTGTTTAGTGTTTGGCCCATATCTAGAGTTCTGGAAGCCCAAATGACCTCTATTGTTTTTTCCTGAAAAGCTGAGACAGTGTTTTACAACTTTCATGTTTTTAAGTGGTTTCAATTCTCACGTTTCTTCTTTTTTCACAATTTTCTTTCACCTGCTAAAAATACATAATTTGGTGTGTGTTTAAACAAAATATAGCGTAAGACATTGATATCTTCTTCTTCTTCTTTTTTAAGAAATATATTGCATCTAGAACGTAAATTATATTCCTTTGAACTTAAATAAAAAAATATTTCTCTTCGGCAGAAAACTCTGTAAATTTCATGAGTATTATTAAAAGATTTTGTATTGATTGACGTAGAGGACTTAATTTAATATTATAAATGACTGCTAGCTGCCATAGATTCTTACATTGTGATTGGCTTAATACAGATAAATTTAGTCCGTAGATCTAACTAGTCAATGCGTACCACAGGCAACATATGACTACTGGACCCACAATTTTTTGAGTTTTTTTGTTTTTTTTTAAAAAATATTTTTCTTTACGTTAATCTTTCATCTCAAAGTTGCCATCAACTTCTTTTTCTTGTTCTTTACTACTACTATTACTATTAATATCATTATTATTATTACTACTATTATTACTACTATTATTACTATTACTATTATTAGTAGTATAATTTATATAATTAACCTCCCTATGGTTCGATCCTAGTCTTGCTAGGTTATTTATTACTTTGACACTCTTACACTTGGAAGAAGACATCAATCTTTTGGTCGTGTCATCCATATCAAATCCCTAAGTCCTGATGGTTACTCTGCTTTTCTCTTCAAGAAATCTTAGGATATGGTTGGTTAAGACCTCTGTGCTACGATGCAAGACTTCTTCAACTCTGGTCAGCTTCTCAAGCAAGTCAACCATTCAATCATTGTTTTGGTTCCAAAGTCTTCTAATATATCCACTGTTAACGACTTCAGACCCATTTCTTGTTATAATGTCATCTACAAGATCATCTCTAAAATTCTTGTCGCCAGAATGGGGCATGTCCTTTATAGCATCATCAATCCTATGCAAAATGCCTTCCTAGGTGGTTGATACATGGTTGACAATATTAATCTTTTATAGGAGTTGCTCAAGCACTATGAAAGAAAACAAACCTCCCTTAGATGCCTTATTAAAATTGATTTTTGAAAAGCCTTTGCCTATGTTCAATGGCCTTTTCTAAGGCATTTACTTCTTCTTCTTGGCATCTCTGCCAAATTTGTGCACCTATTCATGACTTGTGTTAAGACTACTTCATACTCAGTTGCTGTCAATCGTGAACTCTTTGGGTTTTTCCCAGGTAGGTGTGGCGTGAGGCAAAGGGATCCCCTATTGTTATACCTATTCATCATTTGCGTGGAATACCTCTCTCGGATGCTGGCTTTAGCTTCTTAGAACCTTTCTTTTCAGTATCACCCAAAATGCCAAGCACTTGGTCTCTCTCATCTTTCCTTTGCTAATGATATTATTCTATTATATTAAGGGGAAGGGACTCAGTTTAGGTGCTTCTCCAATAATTGATACTCTTTAGACAAACATCTAGCTTGAACATCAATATTTCCAAATCCTTAATATATTTTGGTGGTGTAACTAATCGTGTACAACAAACTATTTTAGCAAACACCAGGTTCTCTGCAGGTGTTTTCCCTTTCAGATACCTTGGAGTTCCTTTAAGCCCTCACCAGCTACTTGCAAGTTAGTATTTCCCTTTCATACACAAGCTAGCAGTTGTTGTTCAAGGTTAGATGGGTAAGCATCTCTTATATGCAAGAAGACTTGAGCTTATTAAGTCTGTATTATATAGGATGGTTAAGTTTTGGGTCAGTATCTTCCCTATATCGCATGTTGTTTTAGGCAAATCACTTGCCTCGATAGAAACTTCTTATAGACAGGCGATACCTGTAGAAACAAGTCTGCTTTTGCGACTTGGCAAACTGTTTGTCTTTCAAACAATGAAGGAGGTTTGGGTTTGATTAATATCCAAGTGAGCAATAATTGTTTTATTTCCAAACACCTCTGGAACATTCATCTGAAGCAAGATTCCATTTGGATTAGATGGATTCATCACTTTTATTTAGCCACACATCCATTTGGAATGCCCATGCCCACAGGATTTCCTCGCTCTTATGAAAATCTATCATCCTTCTCAAAAACCATCTGGTTGAGCTATACGGGGGTTACCAATTTGTTATCGATTCAATGGCAAGTTGGGCTCAGTAGGAAGGTGGCTTCACTCACAATGTTTATGCCTCTTTTAAACATCACAGTTCAGTAGTGTATTATGTTGCGATATCACGGTTGCATAAATTAATTACCCTAGCTTAAAACACAACACATAAGATAGTATAAAGTAAGCAAGGGGTCGATTTCACGAGGAAAATTTTGTTCAGATTTTTATGTTATATGTTATACAATTTGAGGGGGTTTTCATTTGTGATGATCTAAAATATAGAAGAAATTACACTGGCAAACAAAATCAATTGAAAACAAAATTTATCATGAAAACAACCTTTGGTCACAGGGACACATCCACCAATGGAAATTAGAACCGATCCTTGAAACAAAACTATAATTTATATTCTGAATTTTTTTCTTTTCTTAGCATTGTTTAATTACCGGATTCGCCGTATAACTAACCCTAACCAACAAACAATCACAATGTCCGCATTAATAATTTAGTTTAATGGAAGCCCTAAGAACTAGATATTTGAGTGTTCTCCCTAAGTTTAATAATGTAGTTCCGCCACAATTATCAAGCTTAGTTGCATCACAAGTTCATATATAAATTTAAGGCCTATACATGGATAAAGCAAAGAAAAGATAAACAAGCTCAAAAAGGGCTCACTAAAGATAATATGCTTTAGGTTGGCTTTTTGGTTCAAGTGATTAAAATTTCTAATGTCTTTATCATCTTCATGTATATATGTAATGGAATACAATCTCAATAAGATATTAAGCAAGTTCTAAACATATATATTATTGAAAGAATGCACACTCAAAGAATATAATGTTGAAGGCTCAAAAGCTTACATTAGTATAACACTATAAAGTCAACATGGCATATTCTCAAAGTTAATCCCTAAACTAATTAAACCTTAAAATTTTTATTAGAAACAACAAAGGGTCCAATCCAACGAGAGCGCAATTTTCCAGGAAAAAGTTTTAAACGCGAATGATAAAGAAGGACTTTGTCTCCAACATGAAATTCCTTTCTTGTAAGCATTCGGTCATGAAGATTCTTAGTCTTTTCTTTGTAAATTTTTGCATTCTCGTAAGCATCATTTCGAATTTCTTCCAACTCTTGCAGTTGCAATTTTCTTGCAATCCCAGCAGCATCATAATCCATGTTGCATTGTTTAATGGCCCAAAAAGCTTTGTGTTCAAGCTCCACCGGTAGATGACATGCTTTCCCATAAATCATTCTATAAGGTGACATTCTTATAGGTGATTTATAAGTAGTCCGATAAGCCCAAAGTGCATCTCTAGAACATAGACTCCTATCTCGCTAGTTAGGTTGCACTATTTTCTCCAAAATGAACTTGATTTCTTGATTTGAAATTTCAGCTTGGTCATTCATTTGAGGATGATATGTTGTGGAAGTTCGATGAGTCACATGATATTTGCATAGCAATGCTTCCATGGAACGATTGCAGAAATGAGTGCCATGATCACTAATGATAGCTTTAGGGATGCCAAACCTATCAAATATATGAGTCCTGACAAAATCTAAAACAACCTTAGCATTGTTAGTTCGTGTGGCTTTTGCCTCAATCCATTTGGACACATAATCAATAGTAAGAAGAACATAAAGATTTCTAAAAGAAGAAGGAAATGGACCCATAAAATCAATACCTCAAACATCAAAAATTTCACTGACAAGAATATTCATTAAAGGCATTTGATTCTTATGAGTGATATTACCTGTTCTTTGGCATTTTTCACATGATTTATAGAAGTGATATGCATCTTTAAAAATAGAAGGCCAATAGAAACCACTTTCAAGTATCTTATGGTCCATTCTTTTTTCTCCAAAATATCCACCACAAGAATGAGAATGACAAAAAGTGAGAATGGAATGAAATTCATCCTGTGGTACACGTCTCCTTACTACTTGATCCACACAAAATTTCCACAAGAAGAATCCCAAAAATAAGATTTAACATCAGCTCGTAACTTATCTTTTTGGGGTTTAGACAAACCTAGAGGGAATTCTTTGGTGACTAAATAGTTTACCAAATCAGCATACCATGGTCTTGTAGAGGAATGCAACATATACAACTACTCATTGGGGAATGTCTCTCTTATTGTTTTGATCTATATATCCTCGGTCCTCAATCGGATCAAGTGATCAGCCACATGGTTTTCGGCACCTTTTTTGTCTTTGATCTCAAGATCGAATTCTTGTAAAAGCAAGATCCACCTAATCAGTCTTGGTTTGGACTCCTTCTTATTCAAAAGATACCTGAGAGCTGCATGGTCAGTAAAAATAATGACTTTTGTACCAAGTAGATATGACCTGAATTTTTCAAGAGCAAACACCACTGCAAAAAGTTCCTTTTCAGTTGTATGGTAATTGCATTGTGCTCCATCCAACATGCGAGAAGCGTAGGCAATAACATGCAAATTCTTCCCAATTCTTTGCCCAAGCACAACTCCTACCGCATAGTCACTCGCATCACACATTATCTCAAAAGGTTCATCCCAATTTGGTGGTTGGATGATAGGGGCAGATGTGACACGTCTCTTAAGCTCATCATGAGCATCTTTACAGGCTTGATCAAACACAAAATCCACTTCTTTGGATAATAGTCTGCATAAAGGTGCTGTAATCTTCGAGAAAGCTTTGATAAAGCGTCGATAGAAACCTGCATGACCTAGAAAAGAACGAACTTCCCTCACGCATGAGGGGTAAGGCAATGATGAAATAACATCTATCTTAGCTTTATCAACTTGTAATCCACGTGAAGACACAACATGCCCAAGAACTATTCCTTGTTCTACCATAAAATAACACTTTTCATAGTTCAAGACAAGGTTTGTTTCAATGCACCTTTTTAGGATCAAAGATAAATTTTCTAGACATTTATCAAAAGAATCACCATACACCGTGAAATCATCCATAAAAACCTCGATTATTCTTTCAACATAGTTAGAAAAAATACTCATCATGCATCTTTGAAAAGTTGCAGGAGCATTACAAAGACCAAAAGGCATTCTCCTATATGCATATGTACCAAATGGACAAGTAAATGTAGTTTTTTCTTGATCCTCAGGATTAATAACAATCTGATTGTATCCACTATATCTATCAAGAAAGTAATAAAAAGACTTACTTGTTAGGCGTTCAAGCATTTGATCCATGAATGGTAATGGAAAATGATCTTTGCATGTAGAAAGATTAAGCTTTCTGTAATTAACACACATTCTCTATCCACTCGAGATTCGAGTAGGAATGACTCATCATTTTTGTTTTTCACCAACATGATTCTGGTCTTTTTACATATCACATGGATTGGAGCACCCTATTTACTATTCATGATGGGATAAATGACTCCTGTATCAAACAATTTCAAAATTTCAGCTTTCACTACCTCCATCATAGGCGAGTTCAACCTCCTTTGCATTTTTCCTGTTGGTTTTGCATTGTCCTCCAATAATATGTGATGCATATACATTGAGAGACTAATGCCCTTGATGTTGGCTAAAGTCCATCCAACGGCCGTCTTGTGATCACACAACAACTTCACAAGTTTTTCCTCTTGCATACTTGTTAAACCTTTTGCTATAATAACGGGAAGTGTATTGTTGTCACCAATGAATACATACTTCAAATTATCGGGCAAAGGTTTTAATTCTAACTCAAGGGCCTATAAACTAGATGGCAAAAGTTTTTTATGTGAGAGTACTAAATCGACAAAGACATTATCATGGGTAACGATTTGTAAAGCTTATAAGGCCAATAATGATTTGTGTACATTTTGGGGAACACACACATGCCTCTCCATCTCTTCTATCTTGGTGAAATCATAGCCATAGCTCAAAGCTATGCTTAATCCATCCGCGCAATCAAAATCACAAACTTATTGCACATACTTATCAATTTGGTCATAGCATGTGATAGAATAAACATTGTTATAAGGATATTTCATTGCATCATGAAAATTGAATTCAATTTTTTCATTTCTTACCTCCATAAACAAGGTATCCTTATCACAATCAATCTTTGTGTTGACATTTTTCAAGAATTTTCTCCCAAACAATATTGGAGTGTTGGTTAATGAATCACAAGAATCATGTTCCATATCAAGAATATAAAAATCACATGGAATAACCAAACTATCAATCTTGACTAGAACATCTTCTATCACACCAAGTGGGTAAACAAAACTACGATCTGCAAGTTGTATTACAATGCTAGTTTTATTCAAAGGTTCCAGACTAAGAGAATCATAAACATGTTTAGGCATAACACTAATGGATGCACCTAAATCACATAAAGCTCTTTTAAAACTAGCATTACCAATAACACATGGGATAGTAAACGCACCTGGGTCTTTTTGCTTTAAAGGCATATTCTTTTGAACAATAGCAGACACAACTTCACCCATACTTACCATTTCATGACCTTTCAATTTGAAAGCTCTCTTGGTAGTACACAACTCCTTCAAAAATTTGGCATACTTGGGAATTTGCTTGATAGCATCAAGCAAAGGAATGTTGAGTTCTACTTTCTTGAAAACCTCTAAAATTTCTTTTTCTTTGTCCTCTTTCTTTGACCTAGAAAAACTCACAAGAAAGAGTGGAATTGTTTTAAAACTAGAATTCATTGAGTGAGGAGTTACCTTTGGAGTGTTGGTCGTTGTTTCAGTTTGGAAAGGAGAAGGATGTTTCTTCTTTGTACTTAATTCAGTTTCTATCTCTTCTTCTTCCTCCATCTCAATCTCTTTCGACCTTTTCTCTTCAAGTTCTTTCCCATTTCTCAGCATGATCGCACTAACATTCTCTTTTGGATTCAATGCCTGGGAAGTGCTTCCAATTTTCCCACACTTAAAAGCTACTTGCCCTATTTACTTTTCCAAGTTGTGAATACTTGACCTTGTTTCCTGTTGAAAAGACATGACATTTTGTTGCAAGGTAACAGTATTAGAAGCCAAAGTTTTCATCATCTCACGAAGATCATCATTGGATGACGACCCAGTAACATTGGAGTTTGTGAATGGAGGGGGTTGTCTTGCTTGATAATTTTGTTGGGGCTGAAATCCAAGGGGATGGAACTGTCGGCCTTAATTGCATTGTTGGGATGGGTTGCCGTAGCGTAAGTTGGGAAGAACTCTCCATCTAGAATTATACACGTTGGAAAAGGGATCATATCTTCACTGAGGTTGTCCATTGAATGCTCCATCAACTACATTAGCTTGTTCAATGTAATCTTCTTGTATTGTTGGGCACATATCCAAAGCATTCTTGCTACAAACTTTATTTTCAAGGTTAGAAATACTTACCTCATTTACTCGTTTGTTGGAGAAGTCTCCACGAGTGCCAAACTGTTTTGAGTTAGTTGCCATGTTTGAGATCAATTGGCGTGCAGCCTCGGGTGTCTTATCCACCAATGCGCCTCCACTTGCAGCATCAATGATACTACGGTTAGTAGGCATCAATCCTCCATAGAAATATTGAATAAACAACTGATCGGGTATTTAATGATAAGGGCATTGAATGCATAGTTGCTCAAATCTTTCCCAATACTCGTAGAGTGTCTCTCCATGAGATTGTCGAATCCCACATATTTCTTTCCTTATGTTGGCAACTCGAGATGCTGGGAAATACTTCTTAAGAAAGATCTTCTTCATGCCATTCCAAGTTCCAATTGAACTTGGGAAAATGGAGAAAAGCCATGCCTTTGCTGCCTCTTTTAAAAAGAAAGGGAAAGCTTTTAGCTTAACCTATTCTTTATCAACTCCATTCGGTTTCATACCAACACAAACCATATGGAACTCCTTGAGATGAGTATGAGGATCTTCTCCTGCAAGACCATTAAATGTTGGTAGCAAATGTATAAAACCAGATTTGAGTTCAAAGTTTACATTATTGTTGATGTTTATACATAGTGGTTGATTTTCCACGTTAGGAGCAGCAAGCTCCTTGAGTGTTTGTTGTCGTGCAATAGCCATGGTGTTGAGGCGAGCTTCCTTTTGTAACCTGCGCAAAGATTTTTCTATTTCGAGATCTAACTGCACTTGACTTTGATTAGTAGAATGAGTTACTGCATAAATCATCAAGATAACTAAAAAAAACAACCACACAAAAGATCGAAAACAATACAAATTGTATGAAAATCCTATGGTAGAAAACTAAAACTACCTAAAAACCCTATAAAACAGCGGAATTTGGTCTCGATAGGGTGGGGCTCGTGGTTTCCACTAGTCTTATTCAGAATGTCATTTCCCTTTAGGAAATAATAAAATTCAAAACCTAATTCCATAAAAAATTCTGTTTTGAACAGTACCGCTACCGCAAGTGAATAGTAGCACCGCAAGCAAAAATTATGTTTCTCTTTTTTTTTTTCAAAAATATAAATAACAATCACAGCAACTAAAAATAACAGTACAAGCATAAAAATCAACTAAAATTACTTCCCTGGCAACAACGCTAAAATTTATTGCGATGTCACGATCGCACAAATTAATTACCCTAGCTTAAAACACAACGCACAAGATAGTATAGAGCAAGCAAGGGGTCGATCCCACGAGAAAGATTTTGTTTAGATTTTTATGTTATACGTTATGCAATTGGGGGG
>NW_011500240.1:232952-240698 GCF_000495115.2 Populus euphratica
TTGAGTGTTCTCCCTAAGTTTAATAATGTAGTTCCACCACAATTATCAAGCTTAGTTGTTTCAAAAGTTCATATATCACAACTCTGGTTTTGATATCAACCTTAGTAATAAATTGTTCACAATACTAACTTAGAGTTCGCTCTAGCATTTATCAACAACAATCATAAAAAATATGCATAGGAAAACAATCATACTCATTCATAATATAAATTGAAAATAAAAGAAAGAATAAATCTCATGGTTCTTGAAATTTGAAGGTTTGTTATGTCCTTGCAACCAAGAAAAGAGTTTAGCCTTGCATAACTATTGAACAACTACTTCCAAAGAATAATGAGAGCATGATTTTTGGGTTTGTAGAGGAGAGAATTTATGTTTATTCTCTGCTGGCTGCTGCCTCCTTCTGCTCTCTCTCTTTTCTACTAGCTACTAGCCCCTTCTCTTTTTTTTTTTTTATGCTAAGAAATCCTAGTTTCTATTTTACAAAATAGTCCTCCCTAAAGTTAATAGTTTACTTTAACTATTTTCTGAAAAAGAAGAATTAGCCTTGCATGAAATCATCAAGCATTGACTTAGAGTTAAATTGCTGAAATAAAAACTTGGATATCAGTTTAGAAGCTTCAAAACATGATTTGGACTCGTTTCTTCACGAAACCTGTCTGCTGGCAGAATTCAGTTATCATCTTTGAAAAATTATATCTCCCTCATATGACATTGTTTTTGCTGAAATTTCAGTGTTTATAGATCTTTAAGTCAAGAATCCAACAAAATTGAGTTTGCATCAATTGGACTTCTATAGCTCCAGATATTGAATTTTGAATGGACAAAGGTCATCAGTGGTAGAATGAGAGATTTGACTTTGAAGAATGTGATTTCCATGATCTTTCCCTTTTTATTTTTCTTGCATTACATTTACAGAAAGGTATAGATGTTAGCTTTTTAGTGCCACTAGAATTACTTCATTTCAATCTCTAGAATTCATGCTCTACACAAAACATCAACTAAACATCAAATCTGTCAAATACCTCCAATTTACTCCTTTTTGCATCTTTCATCCAAAAGTGCCTTCAAAACATAAAACAAAGAATATCAAGGCACTTTACATATAAAACATGGACAAAACATTACGTAGATATGGGTAATACTATCGAATAATATAGTTACATCATATTGGGATACGATTGTTTGGGAACAATGGGCCCTCCTCAAGCATAGCTTCACATTATGGCTTGCCATTCTTAGGAAGCTTCGCGCTAAGGATCGCTTGAGGTTCATTCACATTGAGACCCTGTATGTGTTCTATGAGCAGGCAAATGAAAATCATGAGCATTTATTTTTTGGTTGCAACTGGACATTCTCTTTGTGAAACATGGTTAAATATTAGTTATATCTACGCAAGCGTATGTCTACCCTCAACAGTGCAATGTGTGGTTTACCCTGTAAAAGGAAAACCTTGGTGGCTAGAATGAGAAGGGTTTCTCTTTGTATATTGGTCTATCTGATCTAGGAGGAAAGAAATAAAAGAACTTTTGATGATAAGAGTACTTCATTTGCCCTACTCTTTTGGAAGTTTCAAATCCTGTTCTACATGATCCTCCACTTTCATGAGAAGGATTATACCCTCTTTAATGTTGCTTGGTAGTTTTTCTAATACATATGTCCTCTATCTTGTTGTGTTGCTTATGGCTGCTATTAGGAGTTCTATATATCCCATGATCCTTCATTTATTGATAGGCGAAGGAGTTGCCTAGTTCAACTGTCTCTTTAATCTAGTGTTTTTTCATCTTTGGGATGGTTATTGTTCCTCTACATGGCACATATAGTATATGTGTCATACTTTAACTACTCTTTTTCACTCTAGGTTGGAGAATATGTCTATGATTAGCTATCTTTGGCTTTCTAGCCATGAATTGGATTTACATTTGTAAGGTCTTGCACATGGCCTACTCTGTTGGATCTTTTAGTCTTTGGTTGCTGGCGCTGTTGATTAGTACTTAAAAGTGCATTTTTATCAAAGTTTTATGTCATCATTTTGCACTCGAAGTATCAATAACTCCTTAACTAAAGCATGTTTTATAATAACGTATCTAATAATATAAGATACCTTTAATTTATGGTAAATGTTCATTTTAAATGCAGGCCTATCACATAAATGAAAATATTGATTGATGACTTTAAGAACTTAAATTGCAAAGGCAAAGAGATGGTCAAACTTAGAAAAGAGATGTCGGTGCAATCCAAACCAGAACACTATTCGGTAATTGGGTCATATCTAGAGCTATATATCTCAGATTTAGGTCCAATTTATATGGATGGAAAGGTAAGACATAGGCCTACAACTTTCATATGGAGCCCAAGATCTAAAAAGGCCATTATCAAGTCCAAATTGTAGCAACAACAAAGAAGCCCGAATCTGTCTTCCAGCCCGAGCACTGTTCGGTATTTTGGCCATATCTGGAGTTCTAGAAGTCCAAATGAGCTGAAGTTTTTACACAAGAAAGCTGAGACAATTGCCTACAACTTTCATGTTTACAACTGGCTCCAATTTTGACGTTATCAATGACGTTTTGGGCAGACAAGAGAAGATAAGGATTGTCACCAAGTCAAAAGTTGGTCACCCACTTATCAATTAGTCATCAAATCAATAGTTCCTAATTTTGGCCTATAAAAGGAGGCATTTGCCATGCATTTAGGCATCTTGGTTTCCAGATCAAGATCATGCTCTTCCTTTCTCTCTTTGTATTTTTTATGCTTTGTTTTCATTAATATTAAGTTTATGCCTTTCATTTCCTTTCCTTTACTTAGTTAACTTTTATGTTCTTATTTTGTTTATCTATTTTGCTTTCTTTCATTATGTCTAGCTAAGTTAATTATGTCAAGGTGAAAAGGTTACACTAATGGTGTAAGAATAAGTATAATGTAAACTTAATATGGACTTTAATGTTTGATACTAACATGTTTTATATTTGTTATCTTGTTCACTCTTTAATACTTTGCTTGTTAAATGACTAATCTTGATTTATGTTGTATAACACTTGGTACAACAAATGCTTGGCACTTTCATAGCCCATAATGTATGGTATAACCGACACCTAATTTATACAATTAACCTCCTTGTTATTTATTATTGTTATTTGACACTCCTGCACTTGGGAGAAGACATCAATCTTTTAGTCGTATTAGCTGCCCTAGGTTCTTCGTCTTATCTACTTGACTGACACCTATCCCCTATGCCCGTCTTTTTTATCTATTCTGGTCTTCAATGCTGCTTTTAGTGTTGCATGGCCTAACATGGCTTGCTGAGGTTGGGGCCTCTTCCTGAGCAAGCCCTTCTTGTAAATTTATTTTTGGTTCTCAGGTTGCCTTTATGTTCTATCTTTAGCTTTGTGTTAAGTTGGGAACCATATCTTGGTTCCTTTAATAACCTTTGTGTGTTTATTTAATAATTGATCTTTGATGTTTAGGTCTTAAAGGGAGTTTGTTCCCTTTTTGATACTTTTGTCTCTGTACTTGCTGGTCCACTAGTAATGTATATATTTTTTAAATCCTTAATAAACTTACATTTTGATTAAAAAAATAAGTATAATATAAACTCTTTTTATTAATCAATTGGAAACCACACACAAAGGAGGTTCCAATCGAATGATTTATCCTTAATAGTTCATTACAAATTTTTAACATGATTATATTAATTATCTTATTTTAGTAACACCATACTTTTAAACATTGTTAGGAACTCATGTTGTTAACTTATGTTAACAACAAATCAAGTTTCTTTTATAGCATAGGTTTCGGTTATATCATAGAGTAGGCTATGAAAGTGCCAGGTATTTGTTGTACTAAGGGTTATACAACACAAATCTAGATTAATCATTCAACAAATAAGGTATTAAGAATTAGTAAAATAAAAGGATAAGATATGTTAATAACAAACTTTCTTTGATATAAACATTGAAGTTCATGTTGAGTTTATATTATATATATTATAACACCATTAGTGAAACCTTTTCACCATAACATAATAAACTTAATTAAACATTGTGAATAATAAAATATAAATAAAATAGATAAGAACATAGTTATGATGAAAAGTATAAATAAGAGATTAATGAAAGCAAAACTTAAATATTGCAAAAATACAAAAAAAAAAAGCAAGAATATGATCTTTATTTGAAAACCAAGATAACTAAATGTATGGAAAATACCTCATTTTATAGGCTAAAATTCAAAACTATTGATTTGATGACTAATTATTGTGTAGGTGGCCACCTCTTGACTTGGTGACAACCATTATCTTCTTGTCTCAACAAAATATCATTGTTAACGTCAGAATTTAAATTGATAATCTTCATGAAAGTTTTGGGAATTTATCTCAGCTTTCCAATAAAACAAGAATCAACTCATTTGGACTTCTAGAACTCGAGCTATACACTAAAAATTGAATAGTATCTAAGCTGCATAACAGATTATAACTTCTCTTTTATTGCTACAACGTGAACTTGAAAATGACCGTTTTAAATTTTGGACTTTTCATGAAAGTTTTAGACCTATGTCTTAACTTTTCATCCATATAAACCAGATCTAAATTGAAGTTCTACAGCTCTAGTTATAATCTAATAACCAAATGGTGTTCAAGTTTGAATTAAACCAACATCTCTTTTTTAAGTTGAACCCTCGTTTTGTCTTCTCAATTTCAATAGTTAAACAAATCAATCAATCCTTTAAATTGTGAAACATAATGAGCATTTACCATAAATTAAAGATATCTTATATTATCGTACTTGCTATTATAAAGCATGCTTAAGTTAGAGAATTTAATGATACTTTAAGTGCAATATGATGATATAAAGCCTAGAGAGAAATGCACTTTTAAGTACTAATCACATTCTCATTGATAATTTTGTAAACTCTGTTAGTGTAGACTTTTTGAACCACATAAGGGTCATCCCATTTGGAGAGGAACTTGTTGCCTATGCATTTTGACATGATTATCAAGCGTCGTACTACCAAAACAAGATCTGCTTCTTAGAATGAGCACGATTGCGCCTTCTTGTTAAAAGCTCTGCAAAGTCATGCTTAATAACATTCTAATCATTTTTATGTCTCAAGACACTTTTCATTTAAAGCTTCAAGCTTTTCACGGTATAAACAAACATTGTTTTCATTGAAGAGTCTTTAGATAACAATTCTTAAAGATGGAATTTGACATTCTTATGGAAGAACATCTTTAACAACACCAAGGAATATGGAATAGCTTGACTCAACATTTGGAATGTAGTACAATAAGCCCATAATGCTTCTCCAATTTTATCATGTCAATCCTTCTTCGAGTGATTCACCACTTTCTTAAGAATATTGTATAAAGTCTTGTTAAAAGCTTCTTCCAAGCCATTAGCCGAGGCATTATACATAAAATAATTATATGATTTGAAACTAAACTATGTACACAACTTGTATGGCTGTATTGTAGAACTTCTTTCTATTATTAGTTGTGATATATCTTGGTACCCTATAATGATAGATGATGTTTATCTGAATAAAGTTTATAATTGTCTCTTTCTTGACCTCTTTTAATGTTGCAACTTTTACCCACTTTAAGAAGTAACATGTTGCGCCCAATATGTAAAGATGCCTCCTAGAACTTTTCAAAAATGGTCCTACCACTTCAAGTTCTCAAGCATCAAAGGGCTAAGAAGTAATTGTTAGGTGTAAAGGCTTGGGTGGCTGGCGAATCAAATTAGCATGCAATTAACAACTTTGGCATTTCTAGCATAGTCTATATAGTTTTTCACCCTTGTAGGCCAGTAATACCCCATTCTTTTGATTTGAAAGTTAACTTTACAACCCAATTAGTGTGCTCTATAAATTTCCAAATGTGTTTCTTTCAGTGCTTTTAAAGGTTATTCGTCTCTAAGACAACAGAAAAAGACTCTTATCAAAATAGCGTTAATAAAGAGTGCCTTGGAAATATATGAAGCAAGAAGCTCTTTGCCTCGCCTCTATCTTATGGCGTAGGTCTTTAGATAGTTTAACATGTCTTAAATAGTTGATAAGCAACTAGCGTCAATCTTATTTTTCAATCTAATAAACAGAAACTGCACCCACTTGTTCTTTCTCTTTTACATCATAAGTTATTGATGGAACAACTCATCTTTGACATACATGGACTTCTATTTCATCACTACGTGATGTTAATTTAACAACAAATTTGCTAAAGCATCATCTTGCTTATTCTCTTTTTATGGTACCTTCTAAAATGACACAATCAAATGATGTCAATTTTAGCGCATACTTGTGATATAGGATGAATTCTAACTTCTTGACTTCATAAAGTGTGAAGAGTTGTCTGGTGACTAATTAACAATCCCTAAAATTTTTAAGGTGAGACATTATTGTATTCACCACCATTTCCAATCCAAGAATCAAGGCTTGATATCCAGCCATGTATTGGAACAATATTCAGTAAATGAAAAAAAGAGGCAGAATCTCTCCTCTCAATGTAATGAATATTATCTGAACTTTGACTCTATTTTATCGTGTTGTACCATGAAAGAATATTTTTCATGGTTCTAACATTTCAATAAACAAAACATCCTTATTAAACAGATCATTAGAGAACTTTCATTCGTTAGGAATAGGATGATCAACAAGAAATCACCTAGTGTTTGCTTCTTAATTGCCTTTTGTAAGACGTAGACAATTTCAAATTTTTAAAGCAAATAAAGCCTATTTTGGCAATCTTCTAATGATATTGGCCTTGAGATGATGTACTTGAGAGGGTTAGCTTGAGAGATTACTCGTACTGAATGTGCTTTAAGTAATGTCTTAACTTCTTTATCGCAAACATTAATGCTAATCATGTCCTTTTATTAGTGAATAATTCATTTTATCCCCATTTTATCGTCCTACTAAGGTAGTAAAGAGTAGTTTCTTTGCCTTTGTCATTTTGTTGTGCCAATAACATTCCCAAGAAATGTATTTGAGCCACTTATCCTAGTACTGATGTTTATTAGACGGATGGATTCAGTAAGTACTTTGTGATCTTGTTGAAGGCATTAGTATAAGCTTCATCCCATTAAAATGACCTATCTTTTTTATCAAGTGGGTGAATGATTGATATCGACCTGCTATGTTAGAAAAGAATATATATATATATATATATAGGCTTCCTTTCCTTTGAGACTCTTCAACTCATAGATGTTTCTTGGCTTCAACGTTTTTAAAATGTCATCGATCTTAGACTGTTCAATCTCAATTCCTCAATGTCAAACTATAAACTCTAGGAATTTGCTCGAGGACACACCAAATATGTATTTTAATGAGTTCATTTTTAGTTAGAATTGACAAAAGTGTTTAAATACTAGATGAAGATCTTATAAATGATTTTCCTTTTCTTTTGATTTTACCATGACATGACCAAAATATTGATGTCTTCTCCCAAGTGTAGGAGTGTCAAAGTAATAAATAACCCGACAAGACCACAGTCGAACCACAGGGAGGCTAATTATACAAATTATAGATAACAATAATACAACAATAATAATAGTAACAACAACAACAATAGTAATAATAGTAATAATAGTAATAGTAGTAGTAGTAGTAGTAGTAAAGAAGAAAAAGAAGAAGATGAGAGCTTTGAGATGGAAGATTAAAGTAAAGATTAAATAATGATAACAACAAATCTCAAGGTTAGAGGATCCACTAATGGTATGTCAAACAAGTATAGTATAAACTCTTATTATTCAATTG
>NW_011500240.1:240866-242618 GCF_000495115.2 Populus euphratica
ATAACATCAAAATTGGAACCACTTGAAAACATGAAAGTTGTAAAAAATTATCTCAGCTTTCTAGAAAAAAAAAATAGAGGTCATTTGGACTTCTAGAATTTTAGATATAGGTCAAACACTAAACAGTGTTCGGGTTGTAAGACATATTCAAACTTTTTCATTGTTGCTACAATTTGGACTTGAAAATGGCATTTTTAAAACCAAACCTCCACATGAAAGTTGTAGGCCTATGTCTTACCTTTCCATCCATATAAAGTAGACCTAAATTCGAGATTTACAGCTCCGGATATAACCCAATTACCAAATAGTATTCTGGTTTGGACTGCACCAGCATCTCTTTTCTAAGTTTGGCCATCTCTTTATCCTTTCAATTCCAGTATTTAAACTCATTAATCAATCCTTTCATTTATGTGATAAGCCTGCATTTAAAATGAATATTTACCACAAATTAAAGGTATCTTATATTATTAAATATGTTATTATAAATCATGCTTTAGTTAAGAAGTTATTAATACTTCAAGTGTAAAATGATAATATAAAACCTTGATAAAAATGCACTTTTAAGTACTAATCACACCATAAGGTCATCAACGTAGCATTCAACATGTTGGTGAAGCATATCATCAAAAATCTTCTGCATTGCCCTTTGATAAGCTGCACTTACATTTTTTAAGCCAAAAGGCATGATTTTATAGCAATATATTTCTTTCAAAGTTTGAAAGGTTGTCTTCTCCTCATTTACGGGTGCCATTTGAATTTGATTATAGCCAAATAAATCATCCATAAAGGTTAATCTCTCATGGCTCGTGGTAGCGTCAACCATGATCTTAGTGATTGGAAGAAGAAAGTCATCTTTAAGACAAACATTATTAAGGTTTCAAAAATCCACGCAAACATGAATTTTACCATTCATTTTTTTACCAGCATGATACTTGAAATCCATATAGTATATTTGACCTTATGAATGAAAACTGTTTGGATAAGTTTATTAACTTTAGCTTTAATTTGTGAGATAATTTTAGGGTGATAGCGATATTGGGTTTATTTTACAGTTCTATCCCTATTTTTTACTACTAATTAATAGACAGCAACCCTTAGGTCTAAACCTGACATTTCATCATAGGACCAAATAAAGATATCTCGATACTCCATCAAAAGTTCCATGTAATTTGTTTTCTTTTTAGGTGATAAGTTTGTACTGATGAAGGTTAGGTGTGGGTTTTCAATGGTTCCAAAGTTAATCTCTTTAAGCTCATCCATTATAGGAATATTTTTTTTATTCAAGGGAGGGCAAAGCTTCCTCAACATCTTTTTCAATGATAAGATCATCATTATCATCTTCTTCAATAGTAATGTGATTTGAAGTGAGATACATTATTTTATCTTTTTTTCTTCATTAGAGGGGTTTGTGATCATTATTGTGCATTTTTTCCTTTCAATGTCCCTTTAGCACTCACCACCCATTCACATTGTCTCTTCATGCATGAAGGTATTTTGTTACAAGAATCCTTTAAACTATCCATTAAATTTAGCTGATGATGAAGTACATGCTTGTCAACTTTTGACTTGGATTGTCCAAGTCTTTCAAAGACTAATGTCTATTTTTATGCTTTTCCATTCTTTAAGGTTCCAATCCTAACAAAAATGAAAGCACGAGTTGTAGTCATACTAAGAAGATCCCAAACTAAAGCTATAAGAGGTATAAGCTGATTTTGTTATTTATCCTTCATCTCTTTTTTACCAATCTGAAAA
>NW_011503268.1:0-11970 GCF_000495115.2 Populus euphratica
ATTCACTTTTTTAAAAAAATTCATCATTTGTGGTCCCTAGTTGAGCTAGATTGCGCTTTTTTCTTATAAAAACCTTGACTAGGATCACAACCCACACCGGGTGACACGACTAAAAGATGATGTCTTCTTCCAAGTGCAGGAGTGTCGAAGTTATAAATAACCCAACAAGACCAAAGTTGAACAACAAGGAGGTTAATTGTATAAATTATAGATAACAACAATACCATAACAACAATAACAGCAATAATAGTAACAATAATAACAATAATGATAAAATAATAGTAATAGTAGTAGTAGTAGTAGTAGTAGTAATAGTAATAATAGTAGTAGTAGTACTAATAATAATAATAATAATAATAAAGAAAAAGTTGATGAGAATTGAGATGTAAGATTAACGTAAGGATTAAACAATCATAACAATAAATGTCAAGGTTAGAGGATCCACTAATGGTATGTCAAACAAGTATAGTATAAACTCTTATTATTTAATTGGAAACCACATACATAGGAGGTTCCAATCAGATTATAAATTGTTAACATGATTATATTAGTCATCTTATTCGATTAATGCTAATATTTATAAATCTTGTCAGACATTCATGATTATAACTTATGTTAACAACAAATCAAGTTCCTTTCATAGCTTAAGTGTCGGTTATACCATACAATATGGGCTATAAAAGTGTCAAGCATTTGTTGTACCAAGTATTATACAACATAAATCTAGATTAGTCATTTAACAAGCAAAGTATTAAAGAGTAAACAAGATAACAAATACAAAACATGATAGTATCAAACATTAAAGTCCATATTGAGTTTACACTATACTTATTTTTACACCATTAGTGTAACCTTTTCACCTTGACATAATAAACTTAGCTAAACATAATAAAAGAAAGAAAAATAAATAAACAAAATAAGAATATAAATAAGATAAAAGTTAACTAAGTAAAGGAAAGAAAATGAAAGACATAAATAAGATATTAATGAAAGCAGAACATAAACATTACAAAAAATACAAAAAGAGAAAGCAAGAGCATGATCTTGCTCTAGAGACCAAGATACCTAAATGCATGACAAATGCCTCCTTTTATAGTCCAAAAATAGGAACTATTGATTTGATGACTAATTGATGAGTTGGTGACCAACTCTTGACTTGGTGACAATCCTTATCTTCTCTTGTCTTTCCATCCATATAAAGTAGACCTAAATCTGATATCTATAGCTCCAGATGTGATCCTATTATCGAATAGTGTTTCGATTTCGACTGCATCAACATCTCTTTTCTAAGTTTGACCATCTCTTTGTCCTTTTAATTTTAGTTCTTAAACTCATTAATCAATCCTTTTATTTATGTGATAGGCCTGCATTTAAAATGAATATTTACCATAAATTAAAGGTATCTTATATTATTAGATATGTTAGTATAAAATATGCTTTAGTTAAGGAGTTATTGATACTTTAAGTGCAAAATGATGATATAAAACCTTGATAAAAATACACTTTTAAGTACTAATCACCCCCCCAACCAGCTTATTGCTAGTCCCTAGTAATCAAAGCGTTAGAAAAATAATTTGCAAATTCTACAAAGCAAGGTATTCATCATTCAACTTCCATTAATCTATCCGGATAAACAAACTCTCATTAAATTTATATATCTGCTCAATATCTTTTAAACAAGATATTAATAAACCTTTCTTTTGTGCTCAAAATATTAACATATAGTTATGGGGCTTTTCTTGGAAGAAAACAAAATTTTTGTTCTAATGTTTAAGGTTAACTTCCTTGGGTTGGGATTATTATTTTCTTCTTCCTTTTTTTTATATCTTTTTTTTCTTATTTTGTTAATATATATACACATAACTTAAAACACCATGCATCTTTAACCCATGTAATGAGCTTTCTACTAATGACTCTCAGACTAGTTGGTCTTAGGATATTAGATGTTAAGACACCCCTACAAATTTAGTAACTCGGGTTATCGATACTGATTCATAGTAGTGAAATATTTGATTTCCTTAAGCTTTTCTCCTTAACCCATGTAACAAGCGTTGGGCCAATAGCTCCTAAGTCGGTTGACTTTAGGGTATTAGGTGTTAAAACACCTCTTTGGGCTTAATTGCTTAGGTTAGGGAGGCTACAAAACCAAACTTATATATATTTTTATTATCATCATTCTATTTTTTTTGCTGTTTTTTTTATTTTTTTCAAATTATATATTATCCCTTTCCAAACTTATTATATATTAATTGCTTAGGTTAGGGAGGCTACAAAACCAAACTTATTTTTATTTTTATAATAATCTAATGTGTAACCCACAATTATATGTTAAAGTGTGTGTGAAAAAATTAAGGTTTAAGAATACATGTTAAATGAACATATGAGCATAATTAAGTGATAATAATGTGAGAGTTTGTAAACCTGAATATTTCAAGAAGTTTTATGATATACCTTGTTAAGAATGGTTACTAAGATGCGTCTCAAGAGTTACTTTAACAAAAGAGCTGTTTTACTCTACCATCCTAATAACAACAATTTTGCACATGCTTTATGAAATAGAAAACACAGTTAGTTAATTTTTTTTTGTCAACTACTTAAACAAATATAAGAAACAATAAAATACAATAATAAAATCAAAAGACACAAAGATTCACAAACGAAGACTCAAATCCAATCTAAGCTTTTTACGGCTTTCCTTAGATGACTAATTTATGCGACTCATGGAGGGATTAATTACAGGAATGAAAGATTGTAGTTGGTCAATCAATTGTTCAGCAGTAGCAGCATAGATTATGATTTGTCGTGCAAAAGATGTTAGAAATTCTTATTCCACAGCATGATCAAGAAAAGACAACAATTTATCATAATAACCATTAACATTTAACAAACCTATCGGTTTATAGTGAATGTGTAGTTGGGTCTAAGAGGAAATATGAAAGATCTCTTTTAATGTGCCTAGACTACCTGGTAAGGCAATCAAGGCATCAACATGGTTAAAAATTGCATTCATTCAAGTAGACATTATGGAGACTTGTAGTTCCTCTCCAATTGTTTTTCCAATGATGTCCCCTTGTGCTAAAGCTTTGGGGACGACCCCCAAAACTTGACTACCTCCTAAAAATGCAGTTATTGACACACTTCCCATTAACCCAAGACTGCCTCCCTCATATACTAAATGAATCTTTCTCTCAGCTAGCAACTGATCAAGATGATGTGCTGATTCTAAAAACTCATTTTCTTTTCTAGGACTAAATCCACCAAAAAAACAAACATTTCTTATGTGAGGACCTGAGGAACTTGCCATTTCTACACACTTCTATATTTGTTGAATGTATGGGTTGAGTAGAAATGAAAGGAAGGAAGGGAGGATTTTATAGATGAAAAATTAAAAAGGCAATCATACCACCTATATGTAGGCTAGCTGGAATCTCACACACATTCTCTCTCTCTTTATTTATTTATTGTTGAAAAAGCATGTGTATGTACAGGTAGTTATGATTGTGGCTCAAATCTTCTCTTGGTTTTACATCCAAGAACGGCTTAAACGCCCTTTATAGGTCAGGGATAGGCTTCCCATCTAATTTTCTTAAAAACTGGTAAACAAGGTCTTTTTTAGTTAGATTCCGAAGACTATGCCAAACATGTTCTTTATGAAAATGGGTTCATAAGTCATAAATGGCACGATGCTTATCTTGACTATAATGAGACTTAAGAGTCAATAGAAGATTATCTAAAGACTCTTTGTGTTTTGAAATAAATCCCATCTTTTGATAGTTTTCACAGGTTTTGCGGAATGCATGTGATTCCTTGAATATGGTAGGCTAGTAAAATCCACTTTGTAAGATTTCTACAGTCCTCTTTTTTAATGAGAAATGATCTCTACGTGCCTTAAAGTGATAAAATTTAATGACATTACTTACCTCATTGTCGGGAATGTATCTTTCAAATATTTGATCAGGACAATAATTGAATAATTAAGGGTCATTCCAATAAAAATTTTACACGTTGCTAAATTTTTTTTTTTATCTTCGGTACTCTAGTGAGCTGGCAAAAATCCTGAAGCAAGAAAATTGATATTTTTAGCAAACCAAAGCACTGAACTAAGAGAAAGTAAAGATTCATTAGGAAAGTAATCATTGATTAGTGTGATATCGCGTGTCGAATCTGTTGTCACTTTTGATAAAAGATCCACATCAATATTTTTGGTGCTTTTTTCATCCTCGATTTCTTCCTGATTGGTCATGACATGAGGAAATGGAAGTGCTGACGGGGAATCGGTCTTTTCTCTGTAATGTTCAGATTCAACCCCTTCCTTACCCTTAGAGATTGACTTATCATCTTTCTCACAAGATTCAAAAATTGGTTTTTGAATAACCTTACCACTATGAAGAGTGATGATTGATTTGACTCGATCCATGTGTTGACTTCCAAAACTACTTGCATTTGCATTGTATTGCCCTTTGATATTTTGGTGTGGTTGAGATGGAAACTTACCTTTCTCTTGAAAACTGAAAGCAGATGTGAATTTTGTAAGAGTATCTTTAAAATCTATTATGCTTTGAGCAAGTTAAGTGTTGATTGTGTCTTGCTTTTCAATAAATGCATACAAAGTTTTCTCAAAATTTCTTCTAGGAGGTGGAGCATAAGGAGGTGCATATCCATGAGCGTTTTGGAAATTATGGTGTGCTTAAAACTGTGGTGATAAAGTTTATGCATTGTCACTCTTCCAACTGAAATCTTGGTAATTTCTCCAACCAGGTTTGTATGTTTGCGAGTATGGGTTATGATTGGGCTTTTAGAAACTATTTAAAACATGGGCTTGTTCATAGAGACATTCATTAAAAGAAGGCAAGGTTGGATAGTTATTGGTTAAGTGTTCATTTGTTTCACATATTTGACTCACAATGTTTTCAATAGATTTTAATTCAGCACTTTTTTCAATTCTAGTGCCTCAACTTTTCTAGCTAAAGTGCAAACTTGGCTTGAAGGTCATGATCTTCCCTAAGGTTGTACATACCTCCACTAGATATATGAGGTTGAGTTTTACTCGGTGCCTCACAAGTACCCGCGGTATCCTAATTTTGAGCATTTTCAGCTAACAAGTCTAAGTACTCCATTGCTTCATCAGGGTCTTTATCTTTAAAAGTTCTATTGCATATTAATTCAACCATTTGCCTATCTCTAGGTGCTAACCCTTCATAGAAATATGAAACCAATCTCCATGTTTCAAAACCATGATAAGGGCAAGTATTAAGCAAGTCTCGATACCTATCCCAATATTAGTAAAATGTTTCTCCTAGTTTTTGAGTGAAAATGGTGATTTGTCTTTTGAAAGAGTTTGTTTTGTGAGATGGGAAAAACTTCTTTAAAAACTATTGTTGCATTTCATCCCAAGCACGAATGGATCCTGTCTCAAATTTTAGAGCCATGTTTTAACTTTATCTTTTAATGAAAAAGGAAAAAGCTTTAATCTGATAGTGTTCATGCTACAATTGGAGTCATTATAGGTGTTACAGACCTCCTCAAATTCCTTTAAATGCAAGTATGGATTTTTTAAATCTAAGTCATGAAAAGAATGTAAAGGTTGAATAATGTCTGGCTTAAAATTAAATTGAGATGCATTAGGGGAAAAAACTATGCATGATGGTGCATTTGTTCTTATGGGATTCATGTGGTCTTTAAGTGTTCTAACATGGTTATTCTCATTATTCTCATTATGAAGTGATTAATCATCTTCTTTGGCCATATTTTCTGAAAATGATGAGGATACCCTACAAAGTCTACCACTTAATGCACGTGACCACACTCTCATGCACATGTAGGAATAGAATAAAAGGACGAAGAAAACAAAAGAAGAAGAAACAAGAGAAAAGAAACAAAGTTATATACAAGAAAAGTGAAAAGTGAAAATAAAATAAATATTATAATTTGTACAAGAACTTACCTCCCTAGCAACAGTGCCAAAAACTTGACACGACCAAAAGATTGATGTCTTCTCCCAAGTGCAGGAGTGTCGAAGTAATAAATAACCCGGCAAGACTGAGGTCGAACTATAAGGAGGTTAATTATATAAATTATAGATAACAATAATATAATAACAACAATAATGATAATAATAATAACAATAATAACAAAAATAATAATAGTGGTAGTAGTAGTAATAATAATAATAATAATAAAGAAGAAAAATAAGAAGAAGAAGAAGAAGTTGATGAGAACTTTGAGATGAAAGATTAACGTAAGGATTAAATAATGATAACAATAAATGTCAAGGTTAGAGGATCTACTAATGGCATGTCAAACAAGTGTAGTATAAACTCTTATTATTCAATTGGAAACCACACACAAAGGAGCTTCCAATCAAATTATAAATTGTTAACATGATTACATTAGTCACCTTATTTGATCAATGCTAAAACTTGTAAATCTCGTCAAGCATTCATGATTATAACTTATGTTAACAACAAATCAAGTTCCTTTTATAGCTCAGATGTCGGTTATACCATACAGTATGGGCTATGAAAGTGCTAAGCATTTGTTGTACCAAGTGTTATACAACATAAATTTAGATTAGCCATTTAACAAGCAAAGTATTAAAGAGTATACAAGATAATAAATACAAAACATGTTAGTATCAAACATTAAAGTCCATATTGAGTTTACACTATACTTATTCTTACACCATTAGTGTAACCTTTTCACCTTGATATAATAAACTTAACTAAACATAATGAAAGAAAGAAAAATAAATAAACAAAATAAGAACATAAATAAGATAAAAGTTAACTAATTAAAGGAAATGAAATGAAAGGCATAAACAAGATATTAATGAAAGCAAAACATAAACATTACAAAAAATATAAAGAGAGAAAGCAAAAGTATGATCTTGATTTGGGAACCAAGATGCCTAAATGCATGGCAAATGTCTCATTTTATAGGCCAAAATTGAAAACTATTGATTTGATGACTAATTGATGAGTGGGTGGCCAATTCTTGACTTGATGACAATCCTTATCTTCTCTTGTCTTTCCATCCATATAAAGTAGACCTAAATCTGATATCTATAGCTCCAGATATGACCCAATCATCGAATAGTGTTCCAATTTCGACTACACCGACATCTCTTTTCTAAGTTTGACAATCTTTTTGTCTTTTCAATTTCAGTTCTTAAACTCATCAATCAATCCTTTTATTTAGGTGATCAAGAATATTTACCATAAATTAAAGGTATGTTATATTATTAGATATATTAGTATAAAGCATGCTTTAGTTGAGGATTTATTGATACTTCAAGTGCAAAATGATGATATAAAACCTTGATAAAAATACTCTTTTAAATACTAATTACCGGGAACAAACAAGAGATATTTGGAAGACACTTGTTAGAATCAATAAGAAAGGGAAAGGTTAAGAAAAAGTCTAATGATGGCGAAATGGCTAAAAGAAAAAAAAGACATTAACTAGGGGGTTGAAAAATACTGATGCCAATTTTTCCTTATCATCTAGACAAATCAGTGAAGATGGATGCTAGAATTGATCATGTAATGTTTAGGCTTTCCTTATGTTCCAGATAAAGCAGTGAAGATGGTTATTAGAATTGATCATGTAATATTTAGGCTTTCATTATCATCCAGACAATACAATAAAGATAGATGCTAGAATTAATCGTGTAATATTTGGTTTTTCATTATCATCCAAACAAAGTAGTAAAGATAGATGCTAGAATTGATTATGTCTCATTTAGTAGACACAACAAAGGCATCAAAGATGACATTCTGGAAAAAAGAAGAAAGAAAAAAAAAGAAAAAGAAAAACCACAAAAAGAACGACAGGGTTACAAACTTTGACTTTTGATATTAAGAATAAAATCTCTAAATGACTTTTATATATTCGAGAATGAAAATTTAGTTTGACACATGTTAAGAGAATTATGGTCATTAAGGTTAACAAGATTATATGTCTATTCCCTAAAAAGACAATAAAAAAAAGTGGATTGATGAATAGTTGATCCTAGGTCTTTGAAACCCTCAAACACCTTTTGATACTGTAAAATTCCTTTATTTTATAGTCCATAGCTATAGCCTACTTTACAAGCCTTCAGAAGTTCTTTCTAATTAAGCATGTGTAACATGGTTTGATAAATGTTGGACTCATGATCCACAAAATCTAATAAAGGCATGATAATTTGCTATTGTTTCTATAAGAAAAATGCTAGTATGAGACAATCTTTATATATATATAGCCTTTGCAGGTATATAATTGAAACCTTTTTTAAAAAATTAAATAGAAGGTCACCTTTGAAAGAAAAAAAAATGCTTGACTTAAAGATAATTGTATTCCAAAACCCAAATAAACCCGTAATGGGAATTGCTTTAACGAGTCTTTAGTGTGTATGTTGAAAGTTTTAGTAGTCATGAATAATTTCAAGTTTTTTGTTAAAGATTTCTTCTATAAAACTTGTCCTTTTCTTTTTATACTGAGATAAAAAACCAAAAGCCCTTTATGTTGAGAAAGACAAATAGAAGCATTGGCAAAAGCATGATAAATAAGGGTAATGAAGGATCAAGGAAGGCACTTAATGAAAAAATGGAGACTTTTTCCTTGAAATATGATGGGCAAAAAGGATAGTGCAACAAATATATGCTAGCATCTGACTGCAAACACACGAGATAAACTCATACTAAGGGAAGAGTTTTACGAAACCTCAGGGACCTATGTTTCAAGTTAGGTAAGGGTGTATGCATTATCATTCCACTTTAGAGTATTGCATACATAGTTCTGTTTTTGACTTGCTTGAGGAAATATCTGATTGAAGTCCATTAAGTTTGTGGACAAAGAAGGAATCATTGAAGAGGGAGTAACAAAGAGATTAGTTTTGACTAGGGAAGGGAAAAATAAGGGAGTAATCTTGTTTATAAGAATAATATTTATTGAACTATGGTATTACCACACACAAGATTTTTATTCATGTTAAAGGGGATTGGAGAAAGGAATCTCAGTTTAACCTAACCACCCACAGGATTTTAGTTCTGTTTAAAGGGGATTGGTGAAAGGAATCTCAGCTTAACCTAACCACCCACAGGATTTTGGTTATGGTTAAAAGGGATCAGTGAAAGGGATCTTAGTTTAGCCTAACCATATAAGATTTTAGTTCTGGTTAAATGGAATTGACAAAAGGAATCTCAGTTTAGCCTAACCACCTATAGGGTTTTGATTTTCATTAAAGAGGATTGGCAAAAAGAATCTTAGTTTAGCCCAACCACATAGGATTTTGGTTTTGGTTAAAGGGGATTGGCAAAAGGAATCTCAATTTAGTCTAACCACACATAGGATTTTAGTTATAGTTAAAGGGGATTGGCAAAAGGAATCTCAATTTAGCATAATCATATATGATTTTGGTTCTGGTTAAAAAAGATCGGTGAAAGGGATCTTAGTTTAGCCTATCCACACAGGATTTTTGTTTTGATTAAAGGGGATTGGCAAAAGGGACCTCAGTATAGCCCAATCATATATGATTTTAGCTTTGGTTAAAGGGGTTGGGCAAAAAAAATCTCATTTTATCCTAACTACACACTAGATTTTGGTTTTGGTTAAAGAGGATTTTAGTTACACACATGATTTTGGTTCTATTTAAAGGAGATCGCTGAAACGGGTCTCAATTTAGCCTAATCACTTAGGATTTTGATTTCGGTTAAAGGGGATTAGCGAAAAGAATTTCAGTTTAGCCCAACCACACATAACCTTTTAGCTTTGGTACAAAGAAATCATCGAATGGGTTTTCATATCAACCTAAATTTTAAAAAAGATCATCTTCAGAAGATTAGTTTTGTTTATCTTTACAAAACTTACTACACAAAGTCTTTGATGCGTAAGTATTGTAAAGAGGAGGCATCTGTTGTAACCTATTTTTTGGTCCCTATACAAGAAAAAAATATATATATATATACAAAAAAAAATACCAATAAAAAGAGGATATTAAAACTCCCAGAAAATGGTCTAAAATTGGTTGAGGAGGTTAAAAAATACAAAGATTAAAATTTAACAGTATTTTATTGACTAATCGAAGCCCTGTTAATAAAGAAAATTCAATTTGAGAAAAACAATTCCAAAATCAGATGTTTATGGACTCAATTATATTTTATTGAAGGTTTAATTGAATTTATGAAGGATTTGATTGTAAGAAAAATTGATTTAGCAGTCCATTTGGGCTATAATCTAAAAAAATTAAAGTTCTAGAGTTAAATTATAATTTTTAAGAGTTAATTTGGTAAAATTAGGGGTTTATTTGCATAAATATTAAAGTTTGATGGCCAATTAGGGACTTAATTGAATAAATCTAAAACCAAGAATCAAACTGGAAAAGGTGCGTAAATAAAGAGGTTGTGATTAAAACCGAATCAGGGGCTAAATTAAAGAAATTAAAAGTTTATTATTCAATTGAGGGTAAAATTGCATAAATTAGAGACCAATGATCAATTTAGAAAAGGCAGCCAACTATAAGGTCAACAATTAAATTTGGCAGGGATGCAATTGAATTGATTTTTAAAATCAAAATTGAAATTGAGGACTTGATTGAACAAATCATAAATTAAAAACTGATTTGGACTTTGACATGTTTTTGCTGTTTTTTTTTTATAAATAAATAACATGTTTTGTCCAAAACGATGACATTTCATACATTGTTTATAGAAAAAGGACCCAAAATGGTATCGTTTTGAACGACATTATACATCTTCTTTCCTTGGACATGCAAAAAATAGAGAAAAGGGGCTTTTGTTCCCTTGCATTTCCACCACCTTTTTCTTACAAAAAGACACTGATCAAGGACCCTTCCTGATTATTACTTAAAAGTGTATTTTTATCAAGGTTTTATATTATCATTTTGCACTTGAAATATCAATAATTCCTTAATTAAAGCATGTTTTATACTAACATATCTAATAATATAAGATATCTTTAATTTATGGTAAATATTCATTTTGAATGCAGGTCTATCACAAAAATAAAAGGTTTGGTTGATAAGTTTAAGAACTGAAATTGAAAGGACAAAGAGATGGCCAAACTTAGAAAAAAGATGTCGGTGCAGTCCAAACCAGAATACTATTTGGTAATTGGGACATATCTGGAGCTGTAGATCTGAGATTTAGGTTTACTTTATATGGATGGAAAGGTAAGATATAGACCTACAACTTTCATATGGATCCTAAGATTTAATAAGGCCATTTTTAAGTCCAAATTATAGCAACAATGAAAAACTCCGAATATATCCTACAGCCCGAACACTATTTAGTTTTTAGCTCATATCTGGAGTTCTAGAAATCCAAATAACCTTCATTTTCTTTTTCTGAAAAGATAAGACAATTTTCTACAACTTTTGTGTTTTCAAGTAGTTCCAATTCTGACGTTATCAATGACATTTTAGGTAGACAAGAAAAGATAAGGATTGTCATCAAGTCAAGAGTTAGTCACCCACTCATCAATTAGTCATCAAATCAATAGTTCCCAATTTTGGCCTATAAAAGGAGGCATTTGCTATGCATTTAGGTGTCTTGGTCTCCAGATCAAGATCATACTCTTGCTTTCTCTCTTTGTATTTTTTGTAAAGTTTATGTTTTGCTTTCATTAATATCTTATTTATACCTTTCATTTCCTTTCCTTTACTTCGTTAACTTTTATCTTATTTATATTCTTATTTTGTGTATTTATTTTTCTTTCTTTCATTATGTTTAGTTAAGTTTATTATGTCAAGGTGAAAAGGTTACACCAATGGTGTAAGAATAAGTATAGTGTAAACTCAATATGGACTTTAATGTTTGATACTAACATGTTTTGTATTTGTTATCTTGTTCACTCTTTAATACTTTGCTTGTTAAATGACTAATTTAGATTTATGATGTATAACATTTGGTACAACAAATGCTTGGCACTTTCATAGCTTATACTGTATGGTATAACTGACACCTAAGCTAT
>NW_011503269.1:0-6849 GCF_000495115.2 Populus euphratica
TTAAGGTAATGATGAAAGCTAACAATACACATTAGATCTAATCACCATAAGATCAGATCTAAGAAGGTCATCATCATGCTAAAAGAAAAGAACTCCGCATGAAATGAAGCCCTAAATCAAGGAACTTTACGAGAGAAATCTAACTTCCATATTCTTATATAGCTTGATAACTTGTCCAGATGCCTCCGCTATGCTTCGAGATCTAAAGCCAATTCTAGGATAAGGAAAAAAAAACATGTGGGTATTTTTTTTCATAAATGAAAAGCTTGAAATAAAAATTGAAAATCTGATTTGTATGTTTAATAAAATTAGTCTATTACTATAAGAATTAATAAATACTAAAATAAATCATTAACAATAAATAAAAAATAAACTGAGATATTAAGAGATAAGTATAAATAAAAAAGCATGGTCTCGTGCTACCTCATGTTATTTAACATCTTTAGTTAATTATATGTTTTAAGGAATTGAATGGAAAAATAATAATTTGATAGCATAGCTCCTTTGCTTTTTATTAATCTAGCTTCGTCCTATGATATGGTCCCTTGCGTACATTTGATTTAACCAGTCCAAACACATCTAATTACCCCACTCAAACTTATTATCTTTTCTTTTCTTTTATCTTTTCTTCCCTCGACCTCCACTCCTGATTCCTTTTCCAACTCCCTATAAAAGGATTTTGTTTTTTCTCAATATCAAATTAGATCCTTGTTTATTCAATTTCTTTTCAAGCAACAGATACCCTTTTTTTCAAAATTAAGGATGAAACAAATGTTGAATCGTTGTTACAATCACCCCCAAGCACCTAACAAGAAATAAATTAAAATAATTTATAAGACTTGATATAAAAAAAATTTATTCAAGGATAAAATTAAAAAAATATATATATATATAAGAAAACTTTAAAAAAAAAAAAACATTGTTGTGGTTGAACATGTTTTGTGAGAGGCTCTGCATAGAAACGCCATGCAGTTTAGTTTTTTTTTTTTTTTCGTAATCTTAATCCTTGATGCATGAAAAACTTAGCTGCTTGCGTAGAGCTATTAGGTGCATCATACATGCCAAATGCGCTTGCAATGAATAATGAAACAAAAGTGATCCACACATTACAAGCCTTTACATGAAACTAAGTACTGATAATGTCTTAATTTGTTTTTGAAAAAATGGCCAAAATAATGACAAAGAACTTGGAATCCCCAACAAAGTTCAATTTCAACATTGTGTGGTCTGAAGAACAAAAAAAGGACCAAACCAATGACTAATAAAGTAACCATCTGGTAACCTTAAAAGGAACCAAATTATCACTTTTGACCAAAACAATTTAATCCGTGAATTAATTGTACGTTGTTGTCAGAAAAAGGTCTGCCAAATAGCAGCAGCACAGTCCTAATAAGGTTTATTTTTACAGGACCTGCTGTTGTATGTATTCCCCTCAAACAAATGATGCAGTGCCCTAAAGGTGAATTCCCCAGCATTTGTATTTTTTTTAATTTAAGAAAATTATATTTTTTAGAAAATATATTTTATAGATTCAGATAAATAAATAAAATTCTAATTATTTTAAACTATTACAAAAAATATATATTTTAACTTGGACCCGAGACTGCTATACAGATTTTAAATTTTTTATCATTATGTTATATGCTATGTCCATTGAGGACCCAGCATTTGTATTACTTACACATATTATATAAGTTAAGCCTCCCCTCTAGCTATGCATACGTATGCATCTCACTTTCATTCAAAATAAAATTACGCCAGAAAAATAAAGGACAGCCGTAGTAATTTTTCAAGAGATCAGTTTTGAAGCCTTTACTCTTAACTCTACTTGGCAGACTCATAAAAAGAAAATTGAAGTACTTTCATGTTCATTTATGGTAAATCTTCATCTTGCAATTTCCCTCCTGCTGGTTGAGTCAATTCATCCCTGTCCTCTAGCTGAGCTCTGTTGTTCCTTGACTTGGGATCACTTAATTGGATTGGAATCTCTTTCACCCTCGGTTGATGAAAAGAGTGGAAAGGAAAATGTTTAAGCCCAGGAAACTTGAAACAAAGCTTGAAAAGTAATGAATAGTGGAGGGCTACAAATTAATTTACTTAATTATTGGACTTGAAGTTTTCAGACGTTTTACACATGATGTGCTTTCAAATTTCATTCAAGTTTGAAGCTGGTGGTGTGAATTTTGCAAATGCTCCATGCATGCTCATTTATTCAATTTGGTTAGTTTACTGTGAGTCTACGTTCTGTGATTCCTGCATATTCGCTTCCTGTAAAACCATCATATTCTCACTGTGTTTATGAGAAGTTAACTTATCCATTTCTTTACCGCTATCTCAACATGAAAAACCAACCTTTTTAGGGTTGTATAGCCTGTTTCAGATAGGGTTATATTGTTTGTTCTAATTTTAGAACGTCTATCCAGGTAGTATTTATGAACAATTCTTTTGAGCATCTCACTATTGGCTTCTGCTATGCATATAGAACTGTAGACAATGCTTTACCTTTCGAATCAGTACTGGCCTTATACTCCTGTAGACTAGACTATCAATGCATTCAATACCTTTCCTGTTATTGATATCACCAACTTATAATCCCAGCTTCTTTTGATGGACAGGTATCCAGCATTCAACAAGGGACAGGCTTCTCGTGAAGGGCGAGAAGCACAAGAAATGGTTGGTTCCCATAAGAAGTACTAGAACTGTACAAACTGTGTCTGTTCCAGCGGCACCATCTTTCGCAGACAGTGCGGAGTTTAGGAAACATTTGGCAGAAAGTTATGGCTTCAGGAAAATTGGAGAACCACTCCCTGGCAACGTTACATTAAAGGATGTCCTTGATACGCTCCCTAAAAAGGCAGAATTTTCTAAGAATCAGCTACATTAATGCATCCAACTTGCCTATGCTGTTTGCTTAGAACATGGTCCGCTATTTTAGAAATTTCAATCTGAGAACCTAGGGGAATTTTGAACTGATGTCAGTCTTGCAGACCTGCAATAAGTTTAGTTGTCTCGTTATGTCAATTATCTGCTTAAATAACTGCACTTTACACATGTTCTGGTGACCAGGGATTATGCCATGGAATGTTGAATGATGCTTCACTTTTTGATGCCAACCTTTTTAATGCCAACTTCAAATGTCACTTATAAGATTACAGAGTAACTTAATGAACCCAGAAACCCAGAAAGCTTAGAAGGTTTGCTGATGGGGATAATCTGGAAGGCCCTGTCCCTCTCTGCTTCTTGCAAGTTCGAAGTTTAAGAGCAGCCATTTCATTCAAAAAGTTGCCTTATCAGGGGACTCTGTTCGCGTCTTCCTGATCTTGATTCTGTTTCTGTGGGGTATGCTATCATAACTGGCTGGTAGCCTTTAATTTATTTATAACCAGGCAATGGCCTCCAATGCCTTCAAGCAAAGAGCTATTGTTGATTCTTTCATGGGCACGAGCTTTGAAAAAAAATTGCAACTCTAGTACCAATTTCCTTATTCTTCTCTTTCTGTTTCAAATTTTGGTCGTAAGGTGTTTGAGATTGATAATGTGAAAGCATGGAAGGCAGTTCTAATAACAGTCACTTCATATGAATTGGGGCTCTTTATGATTTTAAAGGCCTCATGGTATCTACTTCCCATTGCTTGGGCATGGACAGGGACTGCAGCTACTGGGGTCAGTTCTCTATGCATCTTTTCTTTACATATCCTTAATCTTGTTTCTTTTGCCAACATGTTATAAGTATTATCAGCTCCTCATCTCCGCCAACCTTTCTTAATTTAGCTTCTCTCCCAATGAAGTTCTTTGTTATAGGCCATGATTGTGCTCGCAAATCATTTTCAAAGAACAAATTGGTGGAAGACATTGTGGGAACTCTGGCCTTTCTGCCGTTAATCTACACATACGAGCCATGGAGGTTAAAGCACGACTGGCATCATGCGAAAACAAACATGTATGGTTGATACTCCTTAGTGAATCATTTATATTTGTGGAAGTAAATTCCATTTCGTTTCTCCCAATCATTCCAGTAGCTACCTCTTCGTCATGTTGGGAAGGAATGCTTTATTTGGACGTCACCATTTCTAATGACAAACTGAGTAGCATAAATGAAGAGGAAATGCTCCATATTCGCTTATCAGTGCTATCTGTTTTTCACCATTCTTTGAAGCATGGAGCAGTGGAAAATGTTGAATTTTTGTTATTGCGTACATGTATTTGCACCTGGCTTATGATTATTTCTTTGCTTGGTATCTGTCTGGTTCTTGCTTTTATTAAAATTGTTGACAAAAAAGTTGGTTTCTCGTCTAAGCTTTCTAAATTGCCACTTCTCCTGCTTCATCTTCTACTTATAGGTTAGTGGAAGATACAGCTTGGCATCCTGAAAGAGGAGTTTGATTCCTCTCCTGTTTTACGCAAGGCAATTATATTTGGATATGGCCCCATTTCGGCCTTGGATGTCTATAGCTCACTGTTATGATATTAATTATCATATCAGAGCCTGTAACTTTTTGAGCTTTATGCGCTTACTCCAATTTTATATTCAGTTTTCCTAAAATCTTTAATCTTCCAAACAGGTTGATATGGCATTTCGATTTTAAAAAATTCAGAAAATCAATTCCAAAGGGTGAGGATAAGTTTGGCATGTGTTTTTGGGTTTATGGCAATCGGATGGCCTTTGATTATCTATAAAGCAGGGATCATGGGATGGATCAAGTTCTGGTTAATGCCATGGTTAGGCTATCGCTTTTGTGTATGCTAGTTGCTGGGTCTTCGTCGATTGTATGATTCAGCATTGCACTTCTCCAATATCCACCGCAGTTCTTTTAAATTCATTTGCTCTCTTTCCTTCGTTAATCTCGGCATGCTGTCATCATGTTGACATGAAATCATTAACCAGAATGCATTATAGGCATCAAACCCTGAAATCTCAATGCCCAAGCAGGTTACTTCCATAGGTATTTCTTAGAAGTTAACAAGTATTGCTTTCCTCACAAAATAACACATGCTTTGTGCAGGGAGTTGTGATAACTCTTCGTTCCCAGCACATTGATTTCCTTCACTGCAATTTATGCTCTTGTGCCTGGAACTTCATGATTGAGTTTGTTGTTACCTCTAACTGGTCAGCCCATTTCGCAATTGAGAAAAATTAGTAGTGCATTATGCATAACTGCAGAGTTTCATGTGTTTTTACTATGGCTCAATGCTTTGACTTGGTTATCTGCTGGATTTTAGTTTTTTCTGAAAAAATGATAGACTTGATTGATAAATTAAACTTTATCCATCTTTGTGTCATATTAGTTTGGTTTTCTTGACTTCTGTAGATGAGTACTTTCACAATGGTGCATCATACGGCTCCTCACATTCCTTTCAGATCTTCGGACGAGTGGAATGTAGCTCAGGCCCAGCTTAGTGGAACAATTCATTGTGATTCCCCCTGTTGCTAATATGTCTTCTCTGCCCTGGGTGTTTCCATTCTTGTTAGTCTCTTGCTCTTGACACAGGATGTAGTCTAGGAACTGATGAAATCAGATGGTAGATCGGTTAGATTTAATTCCATAATCTTTCAAACTTTTGAAGTCTGTTGTTTGATTCTCCTTCTAAAAGCATCCAAATACTTGCTCGCCTGGCCTAGAAGTTTTTCAACTATGGGAAGTTGCAGATTTTTTCATCGACTGTCATTTAATAATGTGTTCCTTCTCGATACCACACATAATGACCTCATGTTAGGAAAGTTCCGAAGCTGTCTTCAAACAAAATGCTTAGCAAGTCGATAGAACTGATGTATAAAATCATTATTTGTGAGCTAAGACTCTATCATAGGCCTGGACTTGCTTCAGATCAATGCAGTTTGCCATGATTTAAAATGTTTGTTTCCTGGAGCTGCAGTTTGTAATAAAATAGTTGCCATCGATAGTCAGTTAGTGAAGTGCTGTTCTCCCACTTCACAGGATTGAGATCCTTTGCCATGATATCAATGTGCACATATCCCCTCATGTTTCAGCAAGGATACCACACTATAATCTAAGGGTGGCTGATAAATCTCTTCAAGAAAACTGGGGAAAGGTATGATCAATCAATACAGTTTCATATATTTTGTTTATGAGAATCATGAATGAACTATCTTTCTATTAATAATGGTACTTGTATAGAACACATGCATGAACCTTAACCTAGGTTTTACCCATCATGTTAACAGTATATGAATGAGGCTACACGGAATTGCGTTTGAAGACAATAATGACAGTGTGCCATGTTTATGATAAGGAGGGAAACTAGGTTGCTTTTGACAAGCTTGCCCCAGAAGAATCACAACCAGTCACATTCCTTAAAAGAGTGATGCCTGATCATGCTTGATGTTTTGTGACTCATCATGTCTCATGTCGTGATTCTTTCTTATCTGTTAATTAAAGTCATGTCTGTGTTTGGAAAACTACTTTTCAAGAAGAAAAAAAATTTTAATTTTTTTATGTTTATTTATTATTAAAAAAATTAGTTAATGAAAAATACTTTCCAGTCAAAGAAAAATTTGACTTAGTTTCTAAGAAAGTATTTTCCTAAAAAATTTAAACGAAAAACACTTTCCGGAAGTTGTGAAAAATTTAGAAATGTTATATTATTTGTTAATTATATCAAATTTAATCCTCAAACTTTTAATTGTTATATATATTTTGTTTTGAATATTTATTTTTTAATTTTATCTCTTAAAATTTAATTTTTATATTAACTTTAATCCTTATTTTTATAATTGTTATTTTTTTTCTCTTATCATTTTTTTTATTGAAATTTTTTATCTATCAAATTTAGTTCTTATTTTTTTTATTGTTACTTATTTTATTTGAAATAATTTATAAAATGTTAACTA
>NW_011503269.1:10311-11969 GCF_000495115.2 Populus euphratica
CTCTCTCTCTCTTTGTTTTTCCTCGTCTGTCTTTCCCTTGGTCTTCCTTCCAAACGGACCAGACATTGTTGAGCTTTATATAAATACAAGTAAATGGTGGGCTCCGTGTCAGCTCTGTTCTCTCTCCATGCGTTTTGTATCAGAGTGGATGTCATCTAATGATGATCCAATGGTGGTGATCTGATCTTATATGAAATGATCTCATGGAATTTTGTTAGCTCAGCGGGTTCCTTGTGAAAATTCAGCTCTTCTATTGACCTACGGGGAGAGAGGGAGAGAGAGGGAGAGAGCGTGTACATGGGGGTTGGGTTCATGTTTCATTGATTGGTTTGAATATGATATGATATATGACACGAAAATTAAGAATTTTTTAATGAGGCTAATTGTTTTAGTTAATCCTTCAAATCACGCATTAATGAAGATTCTTGTTCTGACTTTTTTCTTGAAGTTAATAATGTGGAAAATTCATTCTCGGTTGAAAAAAAGTGCTTTAATTGCCTTCAAATTGGAAAATGATAGGCAGTTGTGCTGGTTTAAGCAATAAAAAGATTTACTCTCGAATATCTTAGGCTTTGATTATTTAGCGAAAAAAATTATTTTAAAAAATTATTTTTTAAATTTTTTAAATTTATTTTTTATTAAAAAAATTAATTAAAAAATTTAACTTCATTTTTAGAAAAGTATTTTTTATTTTGAATAAAAATATTTTTCAAAAAATATAAAAAATTTAGAAATATTATATTATTTGCTGATTATAACAAATTTAATACTCAAATTTTTTATTGCTATATATTTTATTTTGAGTCTTTTTTTTTAATTTCATCCCTTAAAATTTAAATTAATTTGATTTTTATTTGCTTTTCTCTTATTGTTTTTTAATTAAAAATTTTTTATTTATCAAATTTGTTCTTTATTTTTTTATTGTTACTTATTTTTTAAAAATAATTTATGAAATTATAATTATTATTATTTTTATTCTGTTTTCTTTTATTTTTTTATCTATTAGATTTGATTTTTATTATTTTGATTGTTATTTATTTTATTTTAGATAATTTATAAAATTTATTTTTTTAATTTCATTCTCATTCAACTTTTAAATTTATAAGATTTGTTCATTATTATTTTAATAAACTTAAAAAATAAAATTAATAGGTTATTTTATAACTCATTTTTCATTATATAATCAACCACTATAAAGTGTTTTTCAATTTATTTTTCATTATACTATCAAATATTTAAAAAGTAATTTATTTTTCATGAATTTACTTTCTAAAAAAATCATTTTCCACCAAATAAATAAAGTTGGATATATATTAATTTGGATATTAATAATGTAAGAGAAATTAAATGAGAAGGAAATTAATAAGTCATTTACTCTGTTTACATCTTAGAATTTGGGATAAAAAAGAAAAGGGGGGGAGTTAAATCCCTAACCTTTTTTCCTAGACACAAAAGTTTTTGGCTTACATTAGAAAGGAAAAATACACACTCACGCACGCACGCACACACAAGTTTGCTTATAGTAACTTTCCTTCCTTTCTTTAATAATTTTTAGTTGCCTTAGAAATTGTAGAACTTATTTCTTTATATGGAAAAATTGCCCATAATACACTAGTATTTATAAACAAAATATAATGCATTTAAAGAATACTTAACCC
>NW_011503270.1:0-11966 GCF_000495115.2 Populus euphratica
TTAAGGAGGTATTGATACTTCAAGTGCAAAATGATGATATAAAACCATGATAAAAATGCACTGTTAAGTACTAATCAAACATGCACCGAGGAAACCATTCGGCTTAAATTGTTCCCATTCTCTCTAAAGGATAAAGCCAAGCTTTGGCTAAACTCCTTGCGTCCTAGGTCTATAGGTACATGGAGAGAAATGCAAGCTGAATTTTTGAAAAAATACTTCCCCACTCATAGGACAGCAGCCTTACAACGTCAAATGATGAATTTTTCTTGTAGTCCAAATGAGTCATTTCACCAAGCTTGGGAAAGGTTTAAAGACTTGTTAAATGCATGCCCTCACCATGGTTTTGAGATGTGGAGGTTAGTGAGTTTCTTTTATGACTCTCTTACCGCAGATTTTAAAAAGCTAGTGTCAACCATGTGTAATGGTGAGTTTTATGACAAAGAACCAAGTGAGGCCTTTGATTTTTTTGATCAATTGGCTGAAAACACAAAGCAATGGGAGACTTCTCTCCCAGTTCATGTTGAGTCTAGAAACACCATTTCTCATTCAAGTGGGAAGTTTCAATTGAAAGAGACTGATGACCTCAATGCTAGATTAGCCTCATTGGCTAGGAAAGTAGAGTCTCTTGAGATTAAAAAAGTGCATGTTATAAGTGAACAACAAGAGGAAAGTTGTGTTGTTTGTGAGAGCAAAGGGCATAGGACAACTGAGTGTCCTACCATTCCAGCCTTCAAGGAAGTGCTATATGGCCAAACTTCTGATTCAAGTAATGTTAGAAAACCATTTCCAAACCAAGTAGGCAATCCCTACTCTGAGACCTACAATCCTGGATGGAGGAACCACCCAAATTTTGGATGGAGAAATGAGGGCTCTTGAGTACCTCAAATATTTCAACCTCCACCCCAACCATTTCATGCTCCCACACATAACACATACCAACCACCTTATAAGAGATCCTTAGAGGATACTCTTCAACAATTCATGCAAACACAAGGAGGAATCAACAACCAAGTTTACAAATTCCAAGATAAGACCAATAGGACCTTAGATGACATTCGAAGTCAACTAACTAAGTTGACTCAATCACTAAGCATTCAAGAGAAGGGAAAAATCCCAGCTCAACCAATGCCCAATCCTAGAGGTCAGGTACACATGAGTGAATCCTCACCTAGTGAACCTTCAAACCATGAACAAGTCCAAGCCATCACTACCCTTAGAAGTGGAAAGATTGTTGACAAAGGTGTAGGTTTTAGGATTCCTAAAGGTATTGTAGAGGAGAAATCTAGGGAAAGTGAAGAGGGAATCAAAACACAAGTGACAAATGAGAGTTTGAGTGACAAAGAAGGTGAGATAAGTGAGAAAGGAGATGATTCAAGAAAAATTGGAGTCAAAATGAGTGATTTAGAATTTGTTCCTAGAGCACCATTTCCACAAAGGTTAGGGAAACCTAAACAAGATCTTATGAACTCAGAAATCTATGAATTGTTCAAACAAGTGAAACTCAATATTCCACTCCTTGATGCAATTAAACAAGTTCCATCTTATGCAAAGTTTCTTAAGGATTTATGCACAGTCAAAAGGAGATTGAATGTGAAAGAAAGAGCTTTTCTAACTGAACATGCTAGTGCTATCATCCAGTTTAAGACCCCTCCCAAATACAAAGATCCTGGTTGTCCTACCATTTCATGCATTATTGGAAGTCATAAGATAGATCAAGCTTTGTTGGATTTAGGAGCAAGTGTGAATTTAATACCCTACACTGTTTACGAACAATTAGGTTTAGGAGAAATCAAGCCTACTCGAATCACCCTTCAATTAGCTGATAGGTCAATCAAGATTCCTAGGGGTATCGTTGAGGATGTGTTGGTCCAAATAGATAAATTCTACTTTCCTGTTGATTTTGTAGTGTTAGACACCGCACCAATTCAAGGTTCTAATGCCCCCATCCCAGTCATCTTAGGGAGACCTTTCCTAGCTACATCCAATGCCTTAATTAACTGTAGGAATGGGGTGATGAAATTGTCTTTTGGGAATATGACTGTGGAGATGAACATATTCAATGTCTCCAAACAAATCGGGGAACATGAGGACATTAGAGAGGTCGATTTCATCCAAACAGTTTGTCAAGAACACTTTGAGAGAGTGTGGATCAAGGATCCATTGGAGAGAACTTTAATTCATGATGAAAGATTTTGTTCTTTGGAATGTGTTGATGAGGAAGTAAGAGAACTCGAGACTTATCTAGATCCAATGCCTATTATGTCAATAGGTCAATGGACCCCATCATTTGAGCCTTTGATTTCACCCCAAGTGAAAGTTGAGGAATCTCTTGTCCAGCCTGATAAACTAGAAAGGAAGCCTTTACCGAGTGATCTTAAATATGCATTTCTAGGGGAAGATGAATCATATCCTATTGTGATCTCATCAAAACTTAGCATAGAGCAAGAACACAAACTTTTGAGAGTGGTGAGAAAACACAAGAAAGCAATTGGGTGGAAAATTACTGACTTGAAAGGAATTAGCCCTCTTTTATGTACACATAGAATCTATCTTGAAGAAGAGTCTAAATCTGTGAGGCAAATGCAAAGATGATTGAACCCAAACATGAAGGAAGTAGTGAGAGGTGAAGTGCTTAAGCTACTTGATGCAGGTATCATTTACCCTATTGCAAACTCAAAATGGGTTAGTCCAACCCAAGTTGTCCCAAAAAAATCTGGAGTCACGGTAGTGAAGAATGAAAATAATGAGCTGGTACCAACTAGAATCCAAACTGGATGGCGTATGTGCATTGATTATCGTAAATTGAACATGGTGACTAGGAAGGACCATTTTCCACTTCCATTTTTAGACCAAGTGCTTGAAAGAGTAGCTGGAAGAGCTTTCTATTGTTTTCTGGATGGATACTCAGGTTACAACCAAATTGAGATTTCTTTAGAAGACCAAGAAAAAACCACTTTCACTTGTCCTTTTGGTACTTATGCTTATAGAAGAATGCCATTTGGTTTGTGTAATGCACCAGCCACTTTTCAAAGGTGTATGATGAGTATCTTTAGTGACATGGTGGAAATTTTTTTGGAAGTTTTCATGGATGATTTTTCAGTTTATGGGGATTCTTATGAGTTGTGTCTAATGAATCTAGAAAAAGTTCTTGAAAGGTGTGAAGAGAGCAATCTTGTACTCAATTGGGAGAAGTGTCATTTTATGGTGACACATGGCATTGTTTTAGGTCACATTGTCTCTTCAAAAGGGATAGAGGTAGATAAGTCAAAAGTGGAAGTCATTCAAAAATTAACTACCCCTAAGACTGTGAAAGATGTGAGATCTTTTTTAGGACATGCTGGTTTTTATCAAAGATTCATTCATTCTTTTAGTACCATTGCCAAACCATTGTGTAACTTGTTGTCACAAGATGTCCCATTTGATTGGACATCAAAATGTCAAGAAGCTTTTGAAAAGCTTAAAGGGTTGTTGACAACTGCACCAATCATGCAAGCTCCTGATTGGTCTTTACCATTTGAACTGATGTGTGATGCTAGTGATTTTGCGGTTGGGGCTGTTTTAGGGCAAAGAAAAGACAAGAAACCTCATGTCATATATTATGCTAGCAAGACTTTGAATGATGCTCGATTGAATTACACTACAACTGAAAAAGAACTCTTAGCTGTGGTCTTTGCATTAGACAAGTTTAGGTCTTATTTGGTTGGATCTCTTGTTATTGTTTTCACTGATCATGCAGCATTGAAATATTTGCTCACAAAACAAGATGCCAAACCATGTTTGATTCGATGGATCCTCCTACTCCAAGAGTTTAACATTGAAATTTGAGATAAAAAGGGAGTAGAGAATGTAGTAGCTGATCATTTGTCTCGTCTTTCAAGCTATAAGACCATAATTGATGAATCTCCAATAAATGAATTCTTTGCTGATGAAAATTTATTTTGTGCACGTACTGTCTCTTATATTGGTTCTCCATGGTATGCTGACATAGCAAATTACCTAGCCACAAGTCAAATTCCTTCTCATTGGTCTAAACTTGACAAACAAAAATTCTTGCGCAATGTGCGCACCTTTTTTTGGGATGACCCCTACCTATTTAAATATTGTCCTGACCAAATTATTAGGCGGTGCATCCCTAATCATGAAATTCCAAGGGTCATTAATTTTTGTCATGCATTAGCCTGTGGTGGGCATTTCTCTTCCAAGAAAACCATTGCCAAAATCTTGCAGTGTGGTTTTTATTGGCCTACCATGTTTAAAGATGTTCATGCCTTTTGTGCTGCATGTGACCGATGCCAACGACTAGGTAGCCTCACTAGGCGTAACATGATGCCCCTTAACCCCATCCTTGTTTTGGAAATATTTGATTGTTGGGGGATTGATTTCATGGGACCTTTTCCAAGTTCATTTGGTTACCAATTCATCCTTGTAGCTGTTGATTATGTGTCTAAATGGGTGGAGGCCATTGCATCTCGAACCAATGACCATCGAGTTGTGGTCAAATTCTTGAAAGAAAATATTTTCTCTCGTTTTGGCATGCCTCGGGCTATGATTAGTGATGGGGGAAAACATTTTTGTAACAAGCCCGTTGGGATTTTGATGAGAAAATATGGTGTAATTCACAAGGTCAGTACCCCCTATCACCCACAGACTAGTGGCCAAGCTGAGTTGGCAAATAGGGAGATCAAGAACATTTTAGATAAAACAGTCAATCTAAACCGTAAAGATTGGTCTCTACGACTAGTTGATGCTTTGTGGGCATATCGCACTGCTTATAAGACCTCTTTAGGAATGTCTCCTTATAGGCTAGTTTATGGAAAGCCTTGTCATCTCCCTGTTGAGATTAAGCACCGTGCATATTGGGCCATTCGGCAATTCAATGACAATGAAAACGAGGTTGGCAAAAATAGAAAGCTTCAATTGGATGAATTAGAGGAGTTGAGAAATGATGCATTTGAAAATGTAAAAATTTCAAAACATAAGATGAAAACTTTGCATGATAAACATATTCTTAGAAAATCCTTTCATGTTGGTCAAAAGGTTCTCTTGTATAATTCACGATTACATCTCTTTCCTGGGAAGTTGAGGACAAAAATGGACTGGTCCATTTGTGATTAAATCCATCTCTGAGCATGGTGCATTTGAGGTAGAAAATCCCAAGAATGGAAATATTTTCAAAGTAAATGGTCATCGATTGAAACCTTATCTTGAAAATGTTGTGGCTGAAGTTGAGACATTGGATCTTCAAGATCCAATACCATTATAGTATTAGAAGTAATGAGTTTTTATTTTTATTTTATTTTTATTTTTATTTTTCATTTTTATTATTTTTTCTTCTTTCTTCCATCTCTTATATTTTCGTGTTCATGCATTCGGGACAATGCATTATTTTAAGTGGGGGGGTGTGAGGTTCTTTATTTTCAAAAAAAAAAAAAAAAAACATCAATGTTTTCTTTTAGTTGTGATATGCAGGTTAAAAAAAAATCAAGCAAGAAGTCAGCTCATGCCCAATTCAATCAGACATTTATCCTTGAAAACAGAAGGGGAGTAACAATTTTCTAATCTTTATACTTTTCTTCTCTTTCTCTTTTACATTGAGGATAATGTAAAACTTAATTTTAGATATTTCATTATGTTGAATGCTTGAGATAACCATGCTTTTTTTTAAAAAAAAAAAAAAACTTGCATTCGTATGTGAATGAGACTTGTTTAGGATCATCATTACATTTTTGGATTCATTATTATGTTGAACATTGCATACTTTAATTTGGGATAGATAATATCTTATAAAGCAAGATATAGCATACTTTTTTTTAAGATTACTGAAATACATCTTTCCTTGTAAAAGTTGTGTGAGTTGTGTGATTATGCATGAAAGATGAGTATGATGCTTTACTTGTGATTATCCCTTTTGATCCAGTCCTAAACAAGGTTTAAGTAAATAGAGTAATAATTATTACATGAATAAATAAATAAATGTGTACAAAGTTCTATCTACTCCAATGTTTTGAGTTGCTCAGTAACTAGGGGTATTCATCACAAATGTTTATCTTTACGTCAAACGGCAGCTTAAAATATGAGTATGCAAAGCACTTTAAGTTTGTGACTTTGTGAGTAACCGGGTGCATTCATCACAAATGTTTGTATTCGCGTCAAAAGGGAAGTGACTACTTAAAGAAAAAAAAATAAATCATATCTTTAAAAAAAAAAAAAACAAAAAAAGAAAGAAAGAAAGAAAATATATAGATATTTCTCTAGTTTGCTACCTTGTTTGTGTTGGTGAGAAGGGAAGATTACAAGTTGAGTTTTCGTATGAATCAATTATGTTGGTTGCATGATAAATATGACTGAATTTGGAAATTTTGTATGGATGTTTGATTTAGAGAATGTGAGTATGCTTATTTTTCTTTATTTGCTATTGTGTACATTAAGTTAAAGATACCAATGTTTGCATGATAGGTCCTTCAAGTGTGATGAATCGAGCCTAATTATGGTTGTTATTATTATTATTTTTATTTTAAAGGTTTTATGTTTTGTTTTGCTTGAGGACTAGCAAAATCTAAGTTGGGGGGTGTGATTGTGCATCAAAAGTGTCATTAAGTCTCTTGTTTTACATATGTATTTATTGTTTTTATTTGGTTGTTTTTATAATAATTGATGTGTTTTTTAGTAATGAAGTTTGTTTTAATGTTTCGATAGGTTTTTGGAGCTTAAATGAATTAATTCAGAAAATTCAACGTTGAAATTCTGAACAAAGAATTGAAGAGACAATTAGTTGAAGATTGAAGCAAATCATGGTTCAAATAAGTGCTCCAAATTTGTCCCAAAAATCAATTCTATTCCAATTCTAGAAAAGAATATCATATGATTTATTTCAAGCCCAAACTTGCCTTATGTTGTGTGCAAACTTCAACCATTAAACACTCAAGGTTTCAATGTCAATCTTAGCCCAAATAATAAGTACATTTGTATACTTATTTGATGCTCAAATTCAGCCCAAAATTCAGCCCCAAATCAACCCCAAATCAACCTTCAAATCAACCCAAACACAATCCATGATCTTACATGTTCACACAACAAATAACAATTGATTTATTTTGGGTAATCCATTGATCCAAGAAGGCAAGCACATGGATGGAAAGCTGGAGGGGATATTTTAACATTATTTTGGGTCAAAAAGAAGAAGGAGACACCTCATAAATGAGGAAGAAAAATGTACACCAAAGTAGTTGTAAAGCTGTCTTGATTTGATTTTTCAGAACACCTTTCGGTGTTTTACCCATAACGTTTGACTCAGGTGTCCAAATGAGCTGTTCTTTAATTATCTGGAAAGGTGACAGAATTGCCTATAAATATGTCTCTAATAGACTTCTCCAAAAAAAGCTTCTAAGAGGGTCGAATTGCTGTCCAAAGTTAGAGTCAGATTTGTGTCCGAATTTTTTCTGAAATTGTATTGTATTCTTCTTTATAGATTTCGGTTCTTTAGTTTGTAAAACTTATTTTTTCAGTTGGATTCAAGTTCTTTCATGTTTATTAAAGTGTTCTTATATATAATCATGGTTGGCTAAACTCTTTCTTGGATCCAAATCAAGGATAATGATGATTGAGGTGAGTTCTTTAGGATATGAATGAATCTTAATGTTTATCTTCTTATTTTCTTCATGAATGATTTATTATTGTAAAGAAATTTTAGAAATCATTTAGGTAATGTTATAATCTTGAATTTTTATGCACAAACTTTAGTTTTGGTATAGAGATTGCTTCATTCAATGTCTTACTTAATATGAAAGTACCTGTTCATTCTTAAGCAATAATCAATCTTCATTGTAATATCTTCCGATCTAATATCACCATCGTTGAGATTAGGTTGAGTTATCTTATATATGTTGAAGAAATCACCAATACATCACCATTAAAATTGATTTGGACCAAGACTTACTTTTCTTATCATTTAAAATCTATTTACATTTTTTTTATCTTTGAAAACAAATCCATCAATTATTTTCAACCAAGTTATTGCTAATTTAATTTCTCTTGAGTTTTTTTTTTGTTACTTAGCTTAATTTCCAGATCTAGCTCTCTGTGGATATGACCTCGATCTTACCGAGTTAATTGCTACATCGCACACTCGTGCACTTGCGAGTTAAAACAAGCCGATCATAAAAAGCGGTCAAGCATCACTCTTCCAACTAAAATTTGGATGATTTCTCCAACAAGGGTTGTATGTTTGGGAGTATGGCTTGTGGTTGGGCCTTTGGAAACTGTTTAAAGCATGGGCTTGTTCATGGAGACATTCCTTAAAAGAAGGCAAGGTTGGACAATCGTTGGTTGAGTGTTTATTTGTTTCACAGATTTGACACACAATGTTTTCAACAGATTTTAATTGACCACTCTTTTTCAATTCTAGTGCCTCGACTTTTCTAGCTAAAGATGCAAACTTGGCTTGAAGGTCATGATCTTCCCTAAGGTTGTACATACCTCCATTAGATGTATGAGGTTGAGTTTTACTCGGTGCCTCATAAGTACCCGTGGTGTCCCAATTTTGAGCATTTCCAGCTAACAAGTCTAAGTACTCCATTGCTTCATCAGGGTCTTTATCTTCAAAAGTTCCATTGCACATCAATTCAACCATTTGCCTATCTTTAGGTGTTAACCCTTCATAGAAATGTGAAACCAATCTCCATGTTTCAAAACCATGATGAGGGCAAGTACTAAGCAAGTCTCGATACCTATCCCAACATTTGTAAAATGTTTCTCCTGGTTTTTGAGTGAAAGTGGTGATTTGTCTTTTGAAAGAGTTTGTTCTATGAGATGGGAAAAACTTCTTTAAAAACTGTTGTTGCATTTCATCCCAAGCACGAACGGATCCTGCTCTTAAATTTTGTAGCCATGTTTTAGCTTTAGCTTTTAATGAAAAAGGAAAAAGCTTTAATCTGATGGTGTTCATGCTACAATGTAAATTATTATATGTGTTGCAGACCTCCTCAAATTCCCTTAAATGCAAGTATGGATTTTCCAATTCCAAACCACGAAAAGAAGGTAAAAGTTGAATAATACCTGGTTTAAAATTAAAATGAGATGCATCGGGAGGAAAAACTATGCATGATGGTGCACTTGTTCTTGTGGGATTCATGTGGTCTCTAAGTGTTCTAGCACAGTTATTCTCATTATTCTCATTATTAAGTGATTGATTATCTTCTTCGGCCATATTTTCTGAAAATGATTACATTAGTCATCTTATTCGATTAATGCTAATACTTGTAAATCTCGTCAAGCATTCATGATTATAACTTATGTTAACAACAAATCAAGTTCCTTTCATAGCTCAAGTGTCGGTTATACCATACAGTTATAACTTATGTTAACAACAAATCAAGTTTCTTTCATAGCTCAGGTGTCGGTTATACCATACATTATGGGCTATGAAAGTGCCAAGCATTTGTTGTACCAAGTGTTATACAACATAAATCAAGATTAGTCATTTAACAAGCAAAGTATTAAAGAGTGAACAAGATAACAAATATAAAACATGTTAGTATCAAACATTAAAGTCCATATTAAGTTTACATTATACTTATTCTTACACCATTAGTGTAACCTTTTCACCTTGACATAATTAACTTAGCTAGACATAATAAAAGAAAGAAAAATAAATAAACAAAATAACAACATAAAAGTTAACTAAGTAAAGAAAAGGAAATGAAAGGCATAAACTTGATATTAATGAAAGCAAAGCATAAACATTACAAAGAATACAAAGAGAGAGAGGAAGAGCATGATCTTGATCTGAACATCAAGATGCCTAAATGCATGGCAAATGCCTCCTTTTATAGGCCAAAATTGGGAACTATTGATTTGATGACTAATTGATAAGTGGGTGGCCAACTTTTGACTTGTGACAATCTTTATCTTCTCTTGTCTGCCCAAAACTTCATTGCTAACGTCCAAATTGGAGCCAGGTGCAACATGAAAGTTGAAGGCAATTGTCTCAGCTTTCTTGTGTAAACAATTCAGCTCATTTGGACTTCTAGAACTCCAGATATGGCCAAAATACCGAACAGTGCTCGGGCTGGAAGACAGATTCGGGCTTCTTTGTTGTTGCTACAATTTGGACTTGCAAATGGCCTTTTTAGATCTTGGGCTCCATATGAAAGTTGTAGGTCTATGTCTTACCTTTACATCCATATAAATTGGACCTAAATCTGAGATCTGTAGCTCCAGATATAACCCAATTACCGAATAGTGTTCCGGTTTGGATTGCACCAACATCTCTTTTCTAGGTTTGACCATCTCTTTGCCTTTGCAATTTAAGTTTTTAAAGTCATCAATCAATATTTTCATTTATGTGATAGACCTGCATTTAAAATGAACATTTACCATAAATTAAAGGTATCTTATATTATTAGATATATTATTATAGAACATGCTTTAGTTAAGGAGTTATTGATACTTCAAGTGCAAAATGATGATATAAAACCATGATAAAAATGCACTTTTAAGTACTAATCACACCCCCTAACTAGCTTATTACGAGTCCCTAGTAATCAAAGCGTTAAAACAATTTGCAAATTTCACAAAGCAAGGTATTCATCATTTAACTTCCATTAATCTATCCAGATAAACAAACTCTCATTAAATTTATATATCTGCTCAATACCTCTTAACAAGATATTAAAAACTGGGTCGGGGATAGGCTTCCCATCCAGTTTTCTTCATCTTCTTCTTCCCCTTCTTTTTCTTTATTATTATTGTTATTGTTATTATTATTATTATTATTATTATTATTATTATTATTATTACTACTACTATTATTATTAGTATTATTATTATTACTACTACTACTACTACTAGTATTATTATTATTATTATTATTATTATTATTGTTGTTGTTGTTGTTGTTGTTGTTGTTGTTGTTGTTGTTATTCTTAACATTATTACTATTATTGTTGTTTATAATTGTTGTTTATAATTTGTACAATTAACCTCCCTGTGGTTCGACCCTGGTCTTACCGGGTTATTTATTACTTCGACACTCCTGCACTTGGGAGAAGACATCAATCTTTTCGTCGTGTCAAGTTTTTGGCGCCGTTGCCGGGGAAGTAAGTTTTGTATAAATTATAATATTGATTTTATTTTCTCTTTTCACTTTTCTTGTATATAACTTTGTTTCTTTTCTCTTGTTTCTTCTTTTTTTTTTCTTCTTTCTTTTATTTTATTCCTACACGTGCATGAGAGTGTGGTCACGTACATCAAGTGGTAGACTTTATAGGGTATCCTCATCATTTTCAGAAAATATGGCCAAAGAAGATAATCAATCACTTCATAATGAGAATAATGAGAATAACCGCGTCAGAACACTAAGAGACCACATGAATCCCACAAGAACATGTGCACCATCATGCATAGTTTTTCCTCCCGATGCATCTCATTTTAATTTTAAACCAGGTATTATTCAACTTTTACCTTCTTTTCATGGTTTGGAATTGGAAAATCCATACTTGCATTTAAGGGAATTTGAGGAGGTCTGCAACACATATAATAATTTAAATTGTAGCATGAACACCATTGATTAGTACTTAAAAGTGCATTTTTATCATGGTTTTATAACAACATTTTGCACTTGAAGTATCAATACCTCCTTAACCAAAGCATGTTTTATAATAATATATCTAATAATATGAGATACCTTTAATTTGTGGTAAATGTCTATTTTTAATGCAGACCTATCACATAAATGAAAGGATTGATTGATGACTTGAAGAACTTAAATTGCATGGATAAAGAGATGGTCAAACTTAGAGAAGAGATGTCGGTGCAATCCAAACCGGAACACTGTTCGGTAATTGGGTCATATCTGGAGCTACAGATCTCATATTTAGGTCCAATTTATATGGATGGAAAGGTAAGACATAGGCCTACAACTTTCATATGGAGCCCAAGATCTAAAAAGGCCATTATAAAGTCCACAT
>NW_011503271.1:0-5649 GCF_000495115.2 Populus euphratica
AATTCAAAGCCTAATTGTAGCCCATTATACTCAAGATCGAAGAAACAATATAGATTCAAGGTCAAACTAAATAACTGTATAAAAATTAAGTCTAAGGATATAATTAAATTTTTAATGAGTCAATTTGATTTAATTATAAATTAAATTATAGTTTAATTATATTTAAGAATTAATTTGGGTCCAATTAAAGAATTTAATAATGTTGAAGGACTTAATTATACTTTACAATAATCAATTAATTTTATTAGGGGCTTAATGGGTGAAAAATGAAGTTTGAGAACCTAATTTGGGCTTAATTAAGAAAATTAAAATTTTAAGAGATCCAATTTAATTTCTATCAAGTCAATTGATTGAAATTAGGGGTAAAATCACAAGAAAATTAGAGTTTTGGGGTCAATTAGGGGTTAAATTAAAAACTTTTACAGCTAAGGACTAATATGTAAAAGGCGTCGAACTACAGGGGCTTAATTGATTGAAATCGAGGGTGAAATTGAAGAAAATTAAAAGTTTAATGGTCAATAAGGGGCTAAATTGAAGAAATCTAAAATCAAGAACCAAAATAAAAAATACTTTAAAATCTAGGGCTAAAATTAAAGTTTTTTAGGGATCAAATTGCATAAAATTTAAAGTTTGAAGTCAATCAGGGATGTAGATAAGATAAATTGGCAATTAAAGGACTGAAATGAACTTTACCCAAACAACGTCGTTTTGATTACCATTCATCTTCTCTTTTATTTTTCTCTAAAATGACAACTCATGGAGATTACTTTGCATGTGTATTTAATGCCTTTAACCTCCATCAAATTTGACAGCACTTGAATCAAAGTAATCACCTGACATCTCACTACACGCTAGTGTGGGCTTTTTTGGCCGATTGACACCACAGAGGCCATGACGCCAGCTTAAAAAGGTCAATTTAAATAGCCTTCAACGAGCAGATTTGATATTTCATGGTGTGTACTTTGAATCAACGATTGAGATCCTTCACAGCAGAACTAAGGGCCAAGATTTGGCACCATTAAAGAAAAAACATCTCTTTTTCACCCCCTATAAATATGGGTGAATTTCACAGCCTTAGCATCAAGAAATTCAGGTCCAAAGTTTGCAAAAAAAAAACTTTTCATACTATTTATTCTGCCATTTTTTTTCTCCCTCTCTCCACTGTTCTAGCCACCAATTGCCACTACCTCCGACTTGTCTACCACCATTTTCACCACAAGCTGCTAGCACGACTGGCGGCCAATCGTCTCCACGTCAGGAATCACTATACTAACTTTTCTCTCTTCTCTGTCTGTTTTTCCTTTCTTCTGCAGCATTAACACCGGCAATAGCAAACCTCTATGCAAACTCCTCCATGCAAACTCCTCTACTAATGACTTCCATCATCCTCGCGTCGACCTCCCATACCAGTTGCATCCTCCACACAAGGTCAACTTCCCTCTCTCTTTTTTTCTTCAGGTTCCATTATTTTTGAACAGTGGAATGAGAATGATAATTCATGCATTGTTCACGTGGCTCAACTAGGTCAATGAATGAGTTGTGTTAGGCTGAACTTGTCTCGACTCAGCTCAAAATCCAAAAAAAGAGATTCATTGGGCTGATTTTGATCCATTTTTTAGGGTTGATTTGACATAGAAAGATGGGCCTGGCCCAATTGGTTGGGTCGAGCCCAACCCAAAATATTTAATTATAATAATATAATAATATATATATTTATAAAAAATAAAAAAAATTCCAATTTTTTTTCAAAAGTCCTTTCAAAATACTGTGATTTTCTTGCATGTTTTTCTATCAATTTTGTATAATATCAAGTTTATATTTACACTGTAAGATACAAATATGATATTAAAATACCTGATTTTCTTATGAATATTTCTGTTTTTAAAAAAATCTCAAAAATTTTAAATTAATTTCCCCTTAAAAAAAGTTTTGTTTTCACGTATATGACCAAATCCTAAAGGTTTTCAAAGCATGTTTTCATAAAAAAAAAATAAAAATTACATCTTTCTCATATTAAAAAAAAATAGAAAAAAAAGATATCATAACAGTTTATGATTATTCATTAGGATTTAACTAAAATGTCAAAAACCTTTTACCAATTTTTTTTTATATTAAGGTTTAGATGTAGATTTTAATTTCTGTGGGGTATAAAACTACATAATAGAGTTCACCCTAAGGTATTAAAGATACAAAGTATAAAGTAAATGCAATGTTAAAATTTAGACTTTACAATGGTAAGGATTAAACCTGATAAGGTAGAGACCTTTTTATGAAAGGAGATCTACCTTATACTTTAAAAAAAAACTAACGAATAGAAACCCGACCTAGAAAAACAATCAAACAACAATATAGTTTATCTTAGGTACGGTGCACTTGGGGTAATGCGTCTTTTCTTTACATAACCAGTTCCTTACCCAGACTCTCGTATATCATAGATTCTCAATAACCATAATACTAGGTGATAACTCATGAATCTTAATTATAATTTTATGATTAAATCTAAAAACCTTTCCTTCCTAACAACAATACTTCCTCACGAGGCACTTCAGCGCGTTGTCTCAACATCACACCTATGATAGCAATGAACATGAAAAGAGAAAATGGCCCATGATTTTAGCATAGAATAATTGGTCATTTGAATTTCAGCAGCCTCAAGTTACTTTGATAGAAAAATATGGTGTATAGACTTTCATTTATTATAGAGAATGATGATGCTTTTGAAGGTTGTGCACTTGGAAAGCATCATCAACAACCTTTTCTCTTAAGGGAGTGGTATGGAGAGCCAAATAAAAGCTTAAGCTTTTACATACAAATATGTGTGGTCTTATGAAAATTCCTTTAAATTCACTAAATAAGTATTTTATTATCTTTATTGATGATTATAGTAGAATAACTTGGGTGTATTTTATGAGAAACAAATATGGAGTTTTCAACATATTGAAGAAGTTTAAATCACTTGTTGAAAAACAAAGTGGTTGTAAGATAAAATATTTAAGAAATGATTATATATGTAAATGACTATATGTTAGGTGAATTTAAGAAGTTTTGTGAAGAAGAAGATGTGAAAAGATAACAATGAGTTATATACTATAACAAAATAGGGTATTTGAGAGGAAATATCGAACAGTGATGGAAATAACCAAATTTATATTGTTTGAGAAGAGTCTTTTAGAAAGTTTTTGGGTTGAAATGATAAATATAATAATTTATTTAATCAACATGCATCCAACGAAAGCTTTAAAAAATCAAACACCATTTGAAGTTTAGAGTATAAGAAAGCCTTCAGTGAATCATCTAAAAGTGATTGGTTATGTGTTATGCTTAGATTTCTAATGAAAAAGATATGAACTTAGTACAACCAAATTAATACCTATTTCATTCAATATGGGTTTGAGAGAAGCACAAGTGAGTCGCTTTATATGTGAAGAAAAAAGGTGAGAGTGATGTTCTTATTGTTGTATTATATATTGATGATTTAGTGAGTAGTAATGGAGGATAGATTAAAGAGTTTATGAAATAAATGATGAGAAGATGTGGGATAAATTATAAGAGGCTGCTACAACATTTTTGAGGTACTGAGGGTTATCAAGATGATGGACTTGTTTTCATTTGTCAAAAAAAAAAAAATGCTGATAAAATCCTTAAAAAATTCAGAATGTTTGGTTGCAAACTTGCAAATGTGCCTTTAATAGTGAATGGAAAGTTAATGAAAGATAATGTAATATTTGCAGCAAGTTTGCCTTTTGTGTTCATGAATTCTCCAAGTCACTTTTATATTGGAGCTGCTAAAAAGGTGTTTAAACACATTCAAGGCATCAAATTTGATAGTCCTAAGCTGAAGTTGATTGGTTTTTTAGACGGTGATTGAGGTGGAAGTGTGATGCTATGTGAAGTACTTTAGACTATGTTTTTCTCTTGGTTTAGGTGTGTTTGCTTGATGTTCGAAGAAGCAATAATCAGTAGCTCAATCGCTTGCTGAAGCTGAATATGTTGCAGCTAATTTAGCTACTCTGTTAGCTATTTGTCTGAGAAGAATTATGAAGGATATGAGGAGAAAAGCAAGAAGATACAACAACATTGTTTTGTGACAACAAATCAGCTATAACAATGACAAGGAATCTAGTTTTTTACAGTAGAACCAAGCATATTCACTTAAACATCATTTCATTCATGAAGCAATTTAGGAAGGAGAGGTTGATATGGAGTTCTGCAAATAAGAGGAGCAGGAGAAATGCACTACGAGTAAAAACATTGCCGAAGGATAAATTTCAAAAGCTGAGAAATGCACTACGAGTTCAAAGTTCAACATATTAAAGGGAAGAATGTTAAGGTTAATATGCTGTAACTAGTTAAGTTATTGTGACAACTATTTAACCTTGACTTTACTTAGTTAACTTGTGTTAAGAGAAAGTAATTAAGAGTTAGATTAAAAGATGACTAAGACGAACAAATGTAAAGCTGAGGTGTGTGTTTTTTGTATATATATATGGCTGAATGTTCTGGACATGTATGAGAGAAAAAGAAAGAAGAAAGAAAAGAAAAGGAGTGTTGAGTTTCTGCTGTGTTTTTTTCTTTCCTGTTTATGCTATTCTACAGAAAATTGCAGGTCTGATTTTCCCTTTAAGAGATTTTATAATGGTGTTGTTTTGACCACACACAAGCTAGTAACTTAGCCAACAATATTATTATTCCACGATAGCCAACACACTATGAGTCCATGAATAGATTTCTCTCCATTAGCTAACGTGGACTGTTAGTCATAATACTATTCAATAGACAGCACATTGAAGAAGAGGAGGAGGAGGAGGAAGAAGCCTTTGTAAATTAAACAACAGCCTACCGAGACTGTTAAATTTTACTACTCAAAAGCATTTACAGCGTAAATTTGAAGATGAGAGACAGTAACGATCAGATATTACTTGTGACTACCAAGATTAGATGGTTATATTGATCCAAAGAGGTGAAAGAAGCAAAGTAAAAAGATTTGCCTTTTTCCAAAGTCAGCATCAAATGCGTTAAGTTATATGAAAAAGACGGTCCTCTAGAGCAAGAACTCGTTCACCAGTTCACTATGAATCCAGGTATGCTCGCACGACATCCAATACTGGAGCTCGACAAATTGGACATTTTCCACTGCCCTGCCGCAGCCCATGGGCGCATTTGAGACAGGTGCACATATGCCCACATCTGAAACATATCAGCATCGTATCAGGCTATTAATGCAGCTCATGATACTGAGAGAGTAGCAAATGAAGGTTCAAAATGACAGCGGTTTCCCATGCAAGTACCTATACAGAAAAGAGTCGACCTGCGTTCCATAGCAGATACAGCAGCTACGTTTGTTTGGTCTCCTATCAGGCGAATTCTTTCCATTCCCTTGAACTGTATCAATAATTACAGACTTGAATTGTTTAACTGGTCATTCTTAAACAGCACAGTAATAAAGGTATATATTGAAATAAGCAGAAAAGATTAAGGATGGCACTTCTTCTTTCACAACCACCTCCATGTTACAGAAGATTAAGGTTTACTGTTGAATATACTACCTAGCAATACCCTCTTGCATGCCCAGTGACCGGGAAAAAAAAAAGAAGCAAATATTTGTAGTAAATGTAAAGCAATTCCCCATTTATAAATTATATATGATAC
>NW_011503271.1:10820-11959 GCF_000495115.2 Populus euphratica
GATTGTTTTTTTTTTTTTTTTTTTTACCGAGGAGGTTTTGCTTGAAGAATACTATATTGGATTTTTTATAAATAATAATTTAAATTCGAGAAGAAGTTCTTTCCAGCCTAGTGAAACTAATGCAAAAGTAGTTTTAGAATGTTAAATATTGATTTTATAATTTTATTTTTCTTATTTATTTTATGAATTTCTATATTAACTCTAAAATTATTTCTTAGGATTTTTTTTTGCTTTAAGGATTAAGATTTAGACTTAGGACTGGTATAAATAGAGTTGTTTGACTTTTATTTTCAATAAATATAAATAAATAAAATTAAGTATTTTGATGTCTTTCTATAATTATGGGTTTGCTTGGTCTTAACAAGTCAACCATATTGACTTGATTCATTTTTGTGTTATTTTTTTAATTAAATTTTTTACAAATCTCATCATTTAATATTTGATCTGACATAATCAATTGAGAATTAAATTTTATAATTTATTTTAATTTGTTATTTATGATGTTATCTTATTCTCATTACTAGAGTCATAAATTTAACAAGTTAATCAAGGTTAAATCAAATTATTTTTTAATTTTATTTCAATGAGGTTATTTTAATCTTATGATTTAAATTACAGATGATGTAAGAAAAAAATCTCTTATAAATATGAATGATTCTTGGTAACTTAGATTTGTTTATTTCATATAAAGTATTTTACGATGGAAAATATTTTACAAGTAAATTATTTTTTAATAATAATGGTGATATAATAATGATAATGAAGGAGGTGATTATGGTGTTGATGAGATCACAACAATAATGAAAGAGATGGTTATAATGAAAGTGAATAGGAGATGGTGGTGATGATAGTAAGATGGTAGCAAGATAGTGATGGTGATAAAATAGATTGTAGTGATAGCAACGATGAAAGTAGTTATAATGGGTGAAGGAGAAGAAGGTGATGATATAATAATGATAATAAAGAAGATGATAGTGAAATAAAAAAAAAAAGTAATGACGAGATGGTGATGAAGGAGATAATAGTTGAAATAATTGAATAATAGTGTAAGTAAATTAATATTTATAAACTATTTTAAGAAATTTTATGAGTTGAAAGTATTTTTTAATAAATAAATTAAATTTAAAGATTGGTTATAA
>NW_011503300.1:0-8232 GCF_000495115.2 Populus euphratica
TCAAGTAAACCAAAAAAAAAAAAAAACCCCCCCAGTCGACTCTCTCCTGCCAAGCTCAAACGCACCGTCCAGCTTGTAAAATATCAGTCACTGAAAGATCAACGCAATGAGAGGGCCATCATACTGACAGTTCATGCCATCTTTGATCCATGATTACCAGCATCAGGTCACTAAGGTCAAAAGCCGTTGAATCCTCATTGTTGTTTCAGGTATAACCCTCAGCCATACATCACTACCTTCATACCCTTTCATGCTCTTGATTGTGGTGATAATATTTGCTTCAGGTCTATTTGCATGTGAAAATTATCTTATTTTAATCATTATGCCAACATCTTTTATATGTCAGTTTTGGTTACACCATGTTATCTTGAAAATGCATCGAGGAAAATAGGAACATTCGTGTTTGTTTTGATGTTAGAAGTTGTAATAACTTCACAATATTGCTATTGATTAATTCATAAAAAGATTGAATATATAAGCTATAAATAATAAAATAAAAAGAGTTAAAGAGATCTTTAAAATATGATATTAATATAAATATTTAACAAAGATAAAATAATTGCTAATGTGAGAAGATCAATTAATGTTATTTAAAATAAATAGCTTAAACTTTTTTCATTAATCAACTGAAAACCACAAATAAAAGAGATTTTAATAAGATGATTTATCATTAATAATTCATTTTAATTTATTAATATTATCATATTAATTATCTTTAATTATCTTATTTGAATAACACCAACATTTGTAAATATTGTCAAGTATTAATGATGCTAATTTATTTCAACAACATATCAAAATTCTTTTATAATATAGGTGTCGGTTCTTTAAGTAGTAAGTTATGAAAGAATCAAGTATTTGTTGTGTCAATGATTATACACTATAATCAAGACTCACCATTTAATAAGGAAGATATTAAAATTGATTAATATAACAATTATAACACATGTTAATAAATTTTTTTGTTGAATTCAAACATTAAAGTTCATGTTGAATTTATATAATACTTATTCTTATACTATTAGTGTACCCTTTTCACCTTGTCAAAAAAAAGAAGAAAACTTAACTAAACATAATTAATAAGAAAAACATAAATAAATAAGATGAGAGTATAATAGAAATTAACTAAGTATAATAAGTAAAATGATAAGTATAAATAAGAGATTAATAAAAATATAACATGAAATAAAACATGAATATTATAAATGTAAATGAATAAAGCAAGAAAATGAATCTTGATCTCAAAACCAATATATCTTAAATTAATGGTTAATGTCTCTTTTTATATGCTAAAATATAGAATTATTATATGGTGACTAACTATTAATTTAGTGGCTCATTAATAAAATGATAATCTAATTAGATTGTCTTCATGAAAGTTGTAGATATTTGTCTACGCTTTCCAACCCAAAAAAATAAGTTTATTTGGGCTTTTATAACTCCATATAGGGGTTGAACATTAAACAATGTCTAGGCTGTAAGATAGATTTTTGCTAACATTTGAACTTAAAAACAACAATATTGAGTTTTGGGCTTTTCATAAATGTTTCAGGCTTACGTCTTAACTTTTTATCAAGCCAAACCACACTTGAATCCAATGTGATTTATGAATGCTTTCTAAATAAGTATATGAGCAAAATTAAGTAATAACAATATAAAAGTTTGTAAGCTTAAATAATTCAAAATAAAATGCATGAAAAAATCTTGTTATGAATTTTACTAATAACCATTGTAAAATATTTATTACGATGGATTTTAAGAGTCATGTCAAGAGTAGAGTTCCTACCTACTTTATCATCCTAACTAGAAAGTCATATAAAAATAAAACATAAAACAATGTGAGAATAAAAATCAATTTTATAAACAAGATCATTCAAACTAATGGATTTATTTTCATAATAAAAATCATTAAAATATGCTTTAAAATGATGTCCATTCACCTTAAAAATATTTTTATTCTTTAGATTCACATATTAAAGGCCCTATAAGCTTTATGTTCAAGTTTCACTAGTAAGTGATAAGATTTCACATAAAGTAGCTTACAAAATGACATACTACAATAACTTCAGGTGTAACTTGGGTAAGACTTACCAATTTCTTATTAGAAATATGGTAAATGACCCATTTTCAATATCATGTTTTCAAAGGATAACTTCATCACTTCATTTTTATAATTAATCAATGCATTAAAAGTTATAAGAAATGGACATCCTAAAATAATAATAATTGAATTGCATGCTTTAACAAATTATGTATTAAAGACAATAAAATTTGCATGATTAATAAATTTATCAACTTGTATTAACACATCTTCAACTGCTTTTCTAGGCACTTTTGTATATCTATCAGCAAGTAAAAGAGTTATAAAAGTTAATTTTAACTCAATTGGATTGAGACTTTGAAATACTAAATATAAAAGTAAATTCACATTATCTTCAATATCAATTAAATTTTTTTTAATTTTATGTTCTCCAATAAGCCATGAAATTATAAGACAACCAAGGTTTTTATATTTCAAAGCATTATTGTTTTCAAGAATTTTATTTCTTTTGCGAAAACAACTTTTATATTTCAAAGCATTATGGTTTTCAAGAATTTTATTTCTTTTGCGAAAACAACTTTATTTTTAACATTTAGTTTTGTTTTCATAGTGCATAAACTTTTTTTAAAAATTCTGACATAAGAGAATACCTATTTAATAACATCCAATAAAGATACATTAATATTAATTTGTGTGAAAATTTTAAAAATTTTAGAATAATTCATTTTTTTTATTAATATTTTCTTTACAATGCTCAAGTTCAGCTTCTTTTTTACCTTTAAAAATTGATTTATTATCTTTCTCACAAAGTTTAAGAACTTGTTTTTCAGTAGCCTTGTTACCATTAAGAGTTATGACTGATTTGACTTTATATTTGTTCGCTTCTTGAGCTATTGTGAATTGGATATAGTACTTAGGTTGTATTGTACTTTGGAAATATGTTATGGTTTGGAAAGAAAACTTACATTTCTCCTGAAAAATAAGAGTTGATGTGAATTTTACAAAAGTATCTTTTAAATCTATCATAATTTGAGCATTTTTAGTATTGATTGACATTGACTTTTTAATGAATACATACAGTGTTTCCTCAAAAAAATTTCTTCAAGAGGGAACATAAGAAGGTGTATATCCTTGAAATTTTTTAAAATTATGGTGTGCTTAAAAGAATGGCTAAGTAGTTTGTGTATTATTGTTATTATTCTTTCAAATAAAATTTGGATGATTTTTCCAACTAGAATTTAAGTTTGCGTTTAAGGATTATGATTTAGTTTTTGAAAAGTGTTTAAAACATTAAGTTGTTAACGAAGACATTCCTTGCAAGATAATAAAGTTGGATAATCATTGATTAAGTGTTAATTAATTTCACATATTTGACAAATAATTTCTAGAATAGATTTTAAATAACTATTTTTTTTTCAATTCTAGTACCTTAATTTTTCTAGCTAAATATTTAAATTTGGCTGGAAGGCCATAATCTTCTTTAAGGCCATTCATGTTGCAACTTCATGTATAGTGCTGAGTTGTATTCCGTACCTCATAAGTGCCTATAATATCTTAATTTTGAATATCTTTAGCTATCAAATCTGGTTACTCCATTATATTATGAGAATCTTTAACTTTAAAAATTTTATTGCATATCAATTCTATCATTTGTATTTTTTTAGTTAGTTTTTATAGAAGTGTGAATCTAATTCCATGTTTCAAAATCAAAGTGAAAAGAAAAATGAGAATAAAATTCATATTTTGTACACTAACTTACCTCATCGACAACAACATTAAAAGTATAACATGATTAAATAATTAATATATTTTTTAAAGTATAAAAATATAAAAATAATAAATAATCTGATAAAATTATCATTGATTCACAAAAGTTAAAAGTATATAGAATCACAAATAATAATAATAACAACAATAACAAACCATTTAGGTGATGACCAAGTTGTAAGAACTTGGGACTAAAGGGTTTGCTCCTTCTGTGGTTTCAGGTTCGAGTCCTTGGTTGCTTATATGATGGTTACTGAAGGCTTACATCGTCATTAATTTCAGGCCCATGAAATTAGTCGTGGTGCAACGCAAGCTGACCCGAACAACTACGTGAACCTAAAAAAAAAACAACAACAAGTCAGCAGAATTATTATTGAAGAATTTATACATAAATAAAGAAAGTCGCTGTGAATTATCACCTTGCCATCCTTTTTCCTTCGGTTTGTCATCGTCTTTCTGACACATTTTATTGAAGAATTTAATTTTTAACTTTTGGAAAAATAGATTTTGATGCGAGCAGTTGGGAAGACATGATCGCTATAAATCCCAGCACATAAAACAAATTTATTTACGCTAGAGAGAAAACGTCACAATTTTATTTGATGTCACTCGCAGCAATTCATAGCTAAACTTTTAGCACAGAACATGGTTTTGAAAACCATAATATCATGAATTTTCACACTTAAACATAACAAAAACAAAACAAAAAAAAAACACTACTAAGATCTTATCAAGGATAAAGCTCAATGAGAGCTCTTGTGCCTAGCACAGAGTGTATCTTATAATTGAGGAAACCAGCATCAAAGAAGAGCTTAGCCCACTCCTTCTCATTTCTCTCCATGCCACTTGCAGCCACCATAATTTCTAGATCAAAAAGCAGCTGCGTTTCAATTGACCCCTCGTCTCCACTCAGGTTCTCTCTCACCATATCTATAATTATCACCTTCCCAGCTTTCTGCTGCCCCTTGCTCACAACTGCTTGTTTGCACCGCTTAAGTATTTTCACGCAGTATTCATCACTCCAGTCATGAAGTACCCACTGTTTTTCATAACAAAAGATATATAAAATGAATAAATGAAGACGGGGGATAAGTGCTTTTCTAATACATGTAGGGATGAAAGGGTTGATACATGACGCAGAGACCTATGAATCTCTCATAATAGAAGAAAAACTAATATATAGTGTTAGTATAAGAATACTGTTAAAATTAATTTACCTTGAGTAAAAGTGCATCTGCTGGAGGAACTGCCTCGAACATATCCCCTCCTACATACTTCAAGTTTTTGCCGCCTTGCAAGTCAGAAACCACATGGGGGAGATCAAACACAGTGCAGTCCATGTGGGGAAATGCTTCAGCAATGCCCTTGGCCATAGTTCCTAAGCCTCCCCCGACATCCACCAAGGAATTCACCCCATCAAAGATGCCTTTACATTTGCTTACAACCAACTTACTAGCCAGTATGCTATCACTAGCCATGGCTTCATTAAAGAGATTGTTGAATCTTGCATCTTGGCCAGCGTATTCCCAAAGTGTCTTTTCATGGGCAACAATAAATGCATTGCAATCATCATTTCGGAACCAAGTGCTCAAGCAATCCCATGGTTTTGTCAGAACTGGGTCGAGCACCAGAAGTAAAAGAGGTCTCACACTCCAGGGATTGTCCTTGAGGAGGAGACGAGTGGATTGGGTAAGGGAATAGGCTTCTTGGTTGTGAATGCCGTTAAGATTTTGCTGGGAAAAGAAACCAGAGTGCACGAGAATACGCATAAGGCGGTGGACATATTGAGCTTTTGATGGGTGGATTGGTAGGGCAGAAACAAGCTCCGAGAGGGTCATGGGTTTGCCATGTTTTTGGATCACATCTGGTATGCCTAGTTGAACGGCACATTTCAAAGTCATGGAGTTTATGAAGTTGAATATATGATTCCACACATGAGTTTGAGCTTGAAGTAGCTCAGTAGCACTTTCCTCGTTAATCAACTCCATTGATTTTAAGTAGTATATATGCTAGTGCATGTTGTGATACCTCAAGATATCTCTCTTCATATTTATAGTTGTGAAACATACTCTACCCTCGGTGAAGGCTTAATTTCTCAACTTTATCCACTAAAAAATTGAAAGGATAAATTCCATTACAGGAAACTGTTTTCGCAGTGCAACACCTTGTGTGCGTGGTATTTTCTGTTTTTCTGTTTCTTCAAATGTGCTTTCTTTCCTGGGTTTCGAGTATAAAATTGATATTTTCATGTATTTTTTTCTAAGTTTCACATAATAAATTTTACAAGTAATTAGTTTTGTATTGGTTCAGTTCGATTCTCTTGCACTCCTTACGAATTCCAAGATTATTAAGCTTGCATATACTTAAAAGAACATGATTTTATCAAGACATAGGCAAATGTATGATAAGACAACCAATAATGGAAAGCAAATAAAAGTGAAAACCCAACAACTACTACCACAAGCAGTAAGGATTCGACCTATAACACAACAAAAATGTTGGATTTAAATCTTATTTTTAAATAATTCGTGTCAATGATTTTTATGATAAATAATAATAATATAATTCTAGTGGTCTATCACCATTACCTAACCCTGTCCCCATGCTATCACTTCTCATAATAATTAAATTCGTTATGAATTATCATGTTGCTAATTTGCATCCTTTTTCTTTAGATTTGGCCTTTTGCTTGATTAGACTGTGAGCGAAAAGACAGGTGAAAGAAAATGCGTCTTAATTGCTAGGGGCGATTTGCTCCCTTCAACAATACATGTTGGTTTTTTAAGTTGTTACGAACAGCATAGAATTTTATTTCATAAAACAACGAGTAATTCCCTACATGCCCGAGGTTCTGATATCTAGAGTGACTTATTTTAGAGTTTGTAATTCGCTAAGTATTATGTAATGAAAGAATTGTCCGATCCTTAAAATATTTATGCTTAATTCAATAATGATTTAATTTATAATATTTAACATCTTATCATCTTATAAATAGATGATTAGTAAATTAAATAGAACAAATTATTAATAATTTAAAAAAATTAATAATACAATTTATTTTAAGTGGGATGCTTTAGGATGATAATATATTCCTTTATAACTAATCTTTTACCACAAAGCTCAGTAAATCAGTTAAAATTTTTAATAATTATAATATTAAGTGATAATTTCTTTATAAATATTAGGTATTTTTCTCATCTCAATCCATTGAGAAAACTCTGTTCCTTCGTATTTCCTTGGAAAGAAGGAGAGGGCTGTGATATTAGGTGCAATAAACAACAAGAATTAAGCTCTGAATATAGAAATGTATATTTTCCCTTACTTAATCTAAATCATTTGAATTATGCAAATATTTATTTTGGTTGCTTTAAGTTTTTGTTAGAATAATTCTACTATTAAAAAAATCATTTTTTTCAAAATAAATAAATAAAAGAGATTTTTTACAAGAGAAATACATGTTTCCTCAATTTTTATATCATTAGAGTTTTTAATAATAACTTGGAAGGATTTTTATAACTTGGAGGGATTTAATCAGTCAAATAAAATCAACAAAATTAACTTTGATTTTATTGAGTTATGCATCAATCAATTGTTAGATTTGTTTTCTAACACCGGAAAAATCTTATACCAAGATAATTAAAATAAATTATAAAGTCCAATTCTAAATTAATCTTGTATAAAAAGATTATATTAAAAAAATATCAAGTTATACAAAAATTAATATGAATAAAAATAAAATATTTTTAGATGATTCACTGTTCAATAAATAAAGAATGTGTACATCCCAAGTTTTTTAATTGTAATGATAATTAGTTTTGATTTTTTTTTTAAAAAGATACTTTCTTTCATCTAAACCAATAAAAATAAAAAGATGAAAATATGGTGAAATCTTTCAATTAAAAGTACTTATAGGATCCCAATTGCTTGGTTTTTATCACAATTTTTTGTGGTCATAAATTCACCGATCAACTGCAACTTATTGCTTAAAAGATTTCCTCAGGTGTTGTTGGGGGTAAAAGTAGCATGCATGCTCTAAACACACATGAATTTAATGTAAAACAAGAAGAAGATATGCATAATCTCCTTTGAAAACGATATCCATAATCTTATAATACATTTTAACTCCACGAAAACATGCAAAAGGGCATGGTCATTATTGAACTGTGAAGATCTTCAATATCTATAACTTTGTTAGAGCAAACCCCCTTTTCTTTTCTTTTCCTTTCTTTATGTTTTATCATATCCACAAAATTCTCTCATCTTTGTAACCTCTTGTTTCTCAATAGAGAAAAGAAGCGTTCGTCTTTGAAAAAAATACAGTATGCCGTAACCAATCATGAACTTAATTCATTTAAAATCCATTATGATTGTGACATGAAAAGGTAAGTCTATATTAATTTTTTGTTCTTAGATTTTATCAAACT